>NC_133475.1:829135-831051 GCF_025370935.1 Choristoneura fumiferana | reverse complement strand
TTTTATTTATGCCTGTTACGTGTTTTGAGTTACTGGAATAAATGGTTTTCTTCTATTCTTACTTTTTTCTTCATTCTTTCAATATCTAAAAATCAACTTGATCGTACTCGTAAATAATTAAACTAAAATCTAATCCCAAGTGGTTCGTTTGAATTTCATTGTGTGTTGTTTATTCTTAAGTACAAGGACCTTATTTAAAATCATTTATTTTTAAATACAAATATTCTCAGTTAATACAGTAAGCACTTTAATAATTTAATTGTATTGTAGTTATACTTACTTCATACTTAGCAATTTGCGTCAACAATTGGCCAAGAATTATGTGAATCAATATTTTTGAACATGAAATCTATTGTTAGGAATAATAGGAAATCCTACCTACTCATGGGTAAATAAATTAATCTACGTAACTCTATTGCGACTAATTAAAAAGGATTTTTAGAGTTTCGTCCCGCAAAAGAAAAAAGGCAATAGCGCCACATGTGTGTTTTTATATTAGCTGTAAACGACAATAACAATTTGAAAAAATAAGCATTGATTTATGTATGAAATCAAGATAAATGTACTTCGTAACTTTAATTTTAACCATTGAAATCAGAATCTTTACGAACATACTACACTATACGAATTATAACCCTAAACTCATTTCATGATAATTTTTGTAGGTGATAATCTTGGCATCGGAGTCAACGATTGCAGTTCGAATATTGATTGCCTCCAGTGACGGCTAAGACATCGATTATTACGCTCATTTATTAGTTCAGACCATCATTCTGTTTTTCTATCATCCACAATGTATTTATAAATATTATGAAATCATTTAATTTTCACTACGCGGAACCATGTTCCGAAAAGGTTCTGTCGCCATTTTGATCAGAAGGACTGACTGAGCGTGTAATTCGAATCAACTTAAAAGAAAGCAATGTAAAGCAAAATGCTTGATGTTTATAGCGTGACAGGCGACGTCAACGTTAGTTGTGTGTTGTGTTCTAAGATGGCGTACATTGATAGCAGTATTTAATTTGTATGAAAAAGAAAGATTCAAAGACTCCACTATTTTTAAAAGACGCAAACATTAGTTGTTCAGTTTGACAAGTATAATCTACGTTTTAATTATTTGCTCATATTACAGGCCACACCCGGTATTATATCTTGTTTAGCTCGTACGCTTATGCTTACACGCCTTTAACATTTATTTGATACTTAAAATATAATTACGAACCAGTTCGGTCAGTTCACATCGAGATTCGACGCAACGCTGCATTTTTAATAAAGACAAGACGTCAAATGTGTAATGTAAATTTCAACTCCGATTGTTGATATTTCAAAAATATTTTTCATAAAATTTTATGCAATAACAATCACTAATTATAAAGTCTCTGTTTCTAACACTTACTTATATCTCCAACTTATCAAAATCACGTCAGTAATCATAAATCTCTTTTGCACTACATTTTCTATTCATTACATTTTGCGTGCGCGAAAGGGCAGGTGAGGTAAGAATGGTAAGATTTGTTCAAAATAATTATGATTATTAACAACAGCGTTATGAGACTTATGGATGAGAATCCTAGAATCGACATTATATATTGATTTTTTCTGGACACGAACTTTTACGAACTTCTTTATAACCTAGGTACTACAAATTTACGAGTATGAATAAAAGAATATGAAGAGAAAAATGAAAAAAAGGGATGATTTCGGTATTACTATTACACGAATCCTTTTTAAGTTTTAAGGAAAAAAGGCTTTTTATTTTATTTATTATTACACAAATTTCTAGTAGATAAATAAAATATAAGGATAACCAATTGTAGGTGGGCAAATATGGATATGTGCAGCATCGCATTGCGTCGTGTCCTGATGTGAACTGACCCTAAGGTCAATGAGTCATCTTATTTTAATTTGGTAAGATC
>NC_133475.1:749854-829035 GCF_025370935.1 Choristoneura fumiferana | reverse complement strand
AGTAAGCAATAAAATTAAACTGAATTACGATCTGGTAGTTAATGCCAAATTTAAGTTTATTACAATGTCGCTTCATAAATAGCATAAACCAACGTCGGGGTATTTGCGTTTGTATAAAATATACGCTGTATTTACAAGAAAAACCCAAAAAAATGCGAAAAGCTTTCACCTTCAGTGAAAAGCTGCCGCAATCATACACTTATTCAAACATGCGGTTTTGCTCGTGTTCTGTTGCTCTTTTTCAAGGGCTGTCTGCATAACAGATTGCAAAGGACACACGTAGCGATGTTGTTTTGTCAAGTACGATTTGTAAAGTTTATTAGACTGTTATTAAAAATTTCGTAATATAGGTAGGGCAAACCTTGGCTTATCGGTGAACTTGGTAATTCGGTGATGCTGCGTTATTGTCTTACGTTGAGCTAATAAAAGTGAATTGCATGCATGAAATCACCGCCAACCTGATTGTAAGCATCAAAACTGACAGCTGCCAACGATTTTATAGCTCGCATTTCCTCGCAGTATCACCGAACTGCCAAGTATCACCTATAAGCCAAGGTTTGCTATATCTTTTCTTACTTGTGGCTGCAAATATCAGCAATAAATTCATTTCAATTTTATGATTTAAATTCGGTTTTGTTCCACGTACCTTGATTTCAGAAAGCTCGAGCTCCTACTCGAAGCGAAAGTATGTGAGAATGGATGGTTGTACTCGCATGGATAAATGTTTATTACTACTACACGCAAAACTACTAAATGTATATTCATGAAATTTGGGAATATAATAGCTGGACGTTTGTAACACGTGGACTACTTTTTGTCTCAATATTCCCACGGGGTCGGGATAAAGTCTTGAAATCTCAACCACTGGAGAGTCATTATATTGATGCATGTCTTATATACAACGTAATGGAATCCACGATTTAATTATTGGAAATTGTCTTGAAAATTTAGTAACTTCGGAATTTCAATTGAACTGTCAGATCAATGGATTACACGTGCAAACCTCGGAGTAAACACTAAAGTAGATAAAAACGAGTAACAATACAATTCAAGTAACCTTCATTCATCACCACAATAAAATAATAAACATCAAAATCTTTTCTGAACAATTAACTCCGCTCATTTGCATCGCCCCAAACTTCTTAATTACCTGAACAGTAATTATTTTACCAAACAGACTTTTACCTAAAACTCATTAGAAGAAGCGACAATCTTCATTATTTACTTGAGCTTTAATTAATTCCTTGTCATGGTTTTTGCTTCGCTGAGTTATATCTTCAGGAGTTCGGTGACAGATAATTGGGCGAGACAACAGATATAGATTCTCCTCAGTTAAGCAAGACGGTTGTATGTCTCCGGTGCCTGATTAACATCTTTTGGCAATAGTAAAACATACAAACTCCACCCGGCCGTGTTCCCCTGGTAGGTGATACTTAATATTCGCTCGTAAATTACTTGAAAACTTACTGCGAAGGTGGTTCTAGATTTAAATTTAAATGCACTTGGACTTGCGGGGAGGAGATAAGGTGCTTAATTAATGTATCAAGTTGGAAAAAGTTGTGGCTAACTGAAAATTAACTGGGTTATTGAATTATTAACTTGCTGTTAAATTAAAGCACGTACGTGTTAACTAAGAGCTTCCCGGGCCAACACGTGTTTGATTGGATAGTGAAAAAAAAAGTAAAATAATAATTTGCAAAATTCATTAGACATACTGAAAAACTAGTCAAGTGCGAATCCGACTCACGCACCGAGAAGTCCGTACAAATTTGTAGGTATCTATGAATATATTAGATACCAATTTTGTACTTTGTTTTTCGTGGACGCTATTTGAAATTTATTGTACCCTACTCGACAGTACATCAGTTTTTGACGAATTTAATGATTCCTGATATTATACGGATACATACTCACAAACTTTCGCGATTATATTTAAGTTATAGTAGGATTCGAAAAGTAAACGATCTTCTCTAATAAGTCTATGAAAAAACTGTCAACAACTACGTAGTTCGAATTTTGAATCCAACGGTCGAACGACTTGACGTCTCGTACGCAATGACGCAAAACGCTTCGTGTGTGGCGAGCTTTATTGTTGCTGAGCGATTGTGGCTGTAATTCATTGAATAGAATATAATGTCTGTACCTAGGTATGCTAATCTAAATCAGAATTACTACAACGGTAAAGAGGCCAGGTGTGTTTCTTGGAAACCTTATTTTGGTTTAGTTTCGACAAGTGTACTACGTATGAGTATTACAAATATGTAATGCATTTTGTCTTGGTTTGTTCAAAGTGTTTGCATGTTTATTCGGGCACGAAATAGATACATTAATATAATGATACAAGAATTGTTGTGAAATCTGTTTTTATAGATCATCATCATCATCATCATCCAGCCTATATACGTCCCACTGCTGGCACAGGCCTCCCTCAGACAAGAGGGCTTGGGCATAGTCCCACGCGGGCCCAGTAGCGCAGTAAATAGCAGGAACACATAAGGATTGGAACTTCGCACGCACCATTGAAGCGTTCGCTGGTTGTGCAGGTTTCCTCACGATGTTTCTTCACGCAAGCTCTGGGTAAATTTCAAATGTAATTCCGCACATGAACTTCGAAAAACTCAGAGGTGCGAGCCGGTTCGAAACCCACGGTTCACGGGTTCACGGGTTCGGGGTTTTTATAGATGCGAACTTAAAAGGAACGCGTTATCAAGTAAATATAAAAATAAAAACACATTGCATCATTGCATGCGACCGAGATTTGAACACGTTTACTCTACCTTTGTAGTTCGGAACAATTTGCTCTGAAATCTGTACATACAACACAGGACACGAGTGACGTTTTATAGGGTTCAGTCTTTTTCTCTCCAAGCATGGAACCCTAAAGCCAAATGTTTGAGCATTTATAAGCAAAAAGTCATAAACTTGCCGCAATTATACTACTCAATGTTTATATTTTATTTTCTACTATACCTAATAATAATTTTTCTTTCTGTACCGAAAAGTGTAAATAAATGTAATCTTCCTTTCCGCTCGCTCATATTTTCACAATCAGGTAATCTCGTATATTTTCTAACAGTTACACGGTACACTGACGTCTATATAGGCTGCAAGCTAGATCGCATTATTTGCCGAAGGGGCTTATGACGCGTATCGTAGTTTGTCTCGCTGCCGGTTCCGGACGGACACGGGAGGCAAAGACTGTCTTGTAATTTTATTGACAAAAAAGCAAGAAACATTGTACGTAAATAAAACTTCGAGCTGTTTGGAATAAAATAAATGTACAAGCTTTTATAGTTACACCTAATTCTGAGCAGCTGTGTTTTGACCCCCGACGCAAAAAGAGTGTTATAAGTTTGACCTTATGTGTGTCTGTCTTGTCGTGGCACCGTAGCTCTTAAACAGGTGGACCGATTTGAATGAGGTTTTTTATTTGAAAGCACATGTCCTCTCTATTCCACATGTCCATCTACCATATCCAGTTGTCCATCTATCAGATTCAGATGTGCATCTATCTAATTTCAGATCTCCATCTATCAAATTGATCGAAACCCACCCAGCCGGTAACAAGTAACACACACAATGGTCATAAATTTTCGCTTTTATAATATTAGTTAAATTGTCGCCTCTTAACGTGTCTATGGAATATTAACTCTTATTTGCGTGCTGGCAAAACCACCCTGTACGTAGACGACCCTGTCCACCCTGAGCGGATCCAAGAATATGATTATGTAAGAACATGCGCGGGTTTATGATCACCTCGCCGGTGACCGCTCCCTAGGGTTGGCCCTTTGCTACGTAAAATAATTATATCTAATTCGCTACGTTTGCGAAGAATGCAATCTCTGTGCAGTAAATACTGTCCTTCTCAGAATCTCAACCTATTTCCACACCTCGTAAAGATCAGTTGAGCAAACAAAACAAAGTTAGGACTAGAGGTGGCCCGCAACTCTGTCTGCGAAGATTTAGTTTTTCTTTGCCTTGTGGAAACTGTACAATTATAAAAAAAATATAAATCACATAAATTAACAGTTAACAAGAAAAAAAAAACTATCCTGTGTCCTTGTCTTTTAAACTATCTCCTTATCAAATTTTATCTATAGATAATGATTCAGCAGTTTGAGCGTGAAAAGGTACCGAAACAGATAATATAATTACTATCACATTTTATAAAGATAGGTACATATATTGTTAAATTAGTATTACCTGGTGTCGCTTATTTATAATAAAGCATGTGTCCTGTGTTGTTGTGAAAATTGTTTTTTCTTTTTTCTCTTTTCTTTTACATTGCGTGGCCGTGAAGCAAACTAGTTAGAGTTTCGAGTGTGTGCAGTCGAGCGCCGTAATGCATTTAATAAACTTCGCACTTCTTCTTACAGATATAACTGGGCTTCAGAATGATGAATTGCTGATAACAGTCAATATTGAAACATATAACTCAAATTGCCTACGCTGCCAACCCTAAAATGTGCGGAAGTTTGTCCGCGGATTTTATATTTATATTCACCTTGTCGCGGCAGATTTATTCACTTCTTTAGAGCGCGCGCACTGACCGTGGCCACATCGCCCCTCGCTTGCCACCCTAGCGCCGTGTACGCACTTGCGATTTTCCTTTTTATTTTGGGGATTTTTTATTCAAATCGCTTGAAAATAATTAGGTTAGCGATTTATATTCAAAATGGTCGCAAGAGATTTAAGCTCTGTAAATTAAGTGAGAAAATCGCATTCTATTTTCTCTAGTTCCCCGAACACTTATTTATTTATGCAACAACAATGATCCGATAATAATTTTCACTAATATTAAGACTTATTATATTACTGATCCAGATAAACGTTTAGAGACAAGTGTGCAGTAACAGCCCATAAAGATCAAGGCCTGTGCTAGGGCTCGTTACATAGAAGCGTCTTGATTCTGAGTGAGTCGATCTCGCTATTGAGTTTTGGACATAACCATCTTATATAACCAGCACTGCTAGGAGTCTCATCTGAATGTGTCCCATTTAGCACATGTTTGCGGCGCAGGAACGCTGTTCTGCAGTGAAACCCCTTTAAAAACTTAAACACAAAAATATACATACTTTGACGATACAAACGCCAGCGGAAAGTAGATACACTTCACAACCGCAAGCAAGCGTGTTTAATTTTTATCATCTTCTCTCTAAAGTGACTGAAAACGACACTTTTCGACCAGAGTCGTAATATTACGGCTCATTACTTTTAAATTACATTACTACATTGAAATTGGAATAATTTGTTTTCGGATCACAGAGTTAATATAATAACATATCTTGTGTTTAATTTTACTTTCACCACTTACCCACACCACCACCTCACATAATCGCCGTCTTTTCAATAATCATAATCTATTTTTTTTATCAGTCACCATATTAAACCAAAATAACGATATCCCTCGGCAGTATTTAAACAGCACAGTGCGTAGCCCGATACCCTGTCCACTATGATATGTGTTGCGTAAAATTGTTTTTCAGAAGTCGGGAAGGCAAGGTATCGCTGACAAATGCCGGACAGTTTATTTCGGGACTGTCCGACATGAAAGGAGGGTCACCCCACTCCTGTTTTGATAGTTCTTGCCGGATTAACTCGCATGCGTATTTTTTAGGATTCGATATTATTTATGCGGCTGCGTGTAGAGGCATCATTTTTGAAAGTCGTATGAAAGATTGTTATATTTTTTTTACCGTTACCGTTAAATTTTCAGAAAATTTGAAATGGTCCCTGTAGAACTGACGATGTATGAACGTAAGTTAGATTATCCCAGCCGTTCACCATGCTACCAGATGTTGGACATATATGTGAGTTTAAGATCTGGCAGTATGGTGAACGGTTGCGTGATGATGAACTGGTTGAGTTTGAAACGTGTCAGCATAGCGTTGTGGTGGCGTAGTGATGGTTGAGTTTGCGTGATGTGTATATTACAGGGGTCGAATTGGACTCGCATACTTATTGCAAGTCCGAATGTAATGTTTGTCAGAACGATCGTTTGTCATAACTCTTTTTTCTCTGAATCCAATAATTACTCAGAACTGCTATAAAACAAACCTAATGTAACCTATAGTTTTCTATAAGATGACCATTTAAAATATTCAGAATTAAGGTTTCAGTGGGAAAAAATTATGACAAACGATGATTCGGACAAAAATTACGGTATGACTAGCGAAGAGTATGCGAACTTTAGCGCTCCGATCTTACAACGTGGATACGTAGGAGTTGCATGAAGTAGCATGAGTAAAGTATGCAATAATAGACATTGTGTCTTAAGGGCGTAAACAAGGAATACGAACGAGAGTCTATTAGAAGCACGAAGTCGAAGACTGAGGGCTTTAATGAGTCGATGTTCGTAATTCTAGTACCGCCCTTGCGACACAATGTTTTTCATCACATTTGCGAGTAAAATTGTATATTTGTAAAAAAAAAACTAATATTTTTTCAAAAATTGCCGATACCGCTGGCTGCGCTCTTGGCAGCGCCAGCTCGGCGCCCCCTCCCCAGCCTTCCCATGCGCCCGACGTGCGCGCCCCGCTCTCTTGCAGGCGCTGCAGCACGCCATGCAGTATCACACTCATTACCGACCTTGGGCTTCATGACATGAAAATTAGTACGGGCAATGACTCATTTACCGACACGGGTTTCATGACAAGCACATTAAGGTCGAGGGTTTTATTTGGGGGTTGCAACCAAGGTAGCCTGCATGTTACGACACTGTTTACGAGCAAGTGTGATGAAAAATTGTTTACAGTTCGTTGATGTGGACCTCCACAAAGAAACACCTGATTTAATAAATGAATATACTCGTATCTGCACTTAAGTCCGATCCTGACCAGCCTCTTGGCATTGTGGTCCAGCTATTTTGTGATGCCGTCGCGGTAAACATCCTAAAAAGCTAAAACTACAGCGTGTCAACTAATCCAATCTCTTCTTTTGGTACGTAATAAAGCGTGTATAATCGCCCGGATCAATCAGGCGCTGCGCAGACGCGCGTGAATGCAATCCTGTTATTGGCAGGTACGCTAGTCGGATTATAGCCTGGGTTTTACCGGGGATTATGTTATGCTCTGTGGGTTAAACATGTCTACAGATAGATTTGACTCTGTTAGAAGCTAGTGGAGTTGAAAATTGCTTTTTTCTTGAGATAAGATCAAACTAGATTGATTCATAAACCCTATCAGAATTTTGAACATGAACTACCGTGAGACTCACTCATATTAATAATTGACCCGGATAACTCACGTCTTAAATCGAGTTTAGCTCGACATGTTCGGCTAATCGTAGCCCTCGTCTTCAGCACGCACTCACGGCTGCTGGACACACAAAAAAAGCGCGTGTGCGCGTGTTTGCAGCAGCCGCTGAGTCGCGTTGCTCCAAGACGAAGGGCTACGGATAGCCCGAAACATGTCGAGCTAAACTCGATTTAAGACGTGATTATCCCTATCAGAATTCTTATAGCATCATAAAGATCCACGTCTTTCGATTATTAGAATTTGTCAATCTGCAAAAGTTGACATTTGCTTTGACATATGTTCTAAGGATGTAGGCCGTTTGAGGATAGATCATTATGATTGTCCTAGTCTATATACGTCCCACTCTTGGGCACAGGCCTCCTAACAGAGTGATTGGGCTTGCGCCGTAATTGACACGCATGGCCCGTGCATATGAAGTGCTTAGTAATAATAATAAATGAAAACGGGTATACCGGGTGTGGCCTGTAACATGAGCAAATAATTAAAACATAGGTCATACTCGTCAAACTGAACAACATTAGTTCAGCGATTTAAAAAAATAATTTGTTTTTTTAATTTTATTACACTTTGAAGTTTATTCGAAGAAGCACAATGTAAAGCAAAATAGTTGATGTTTGTAGCGTGACAGGGACGTCAGTTGTGTTCTAGGATGGCGTACATTGATAGCAGTATTTAATTTGTATGAAAAAAGGAAAATTCAAAGACTCCATTATTTTTAAAGTTGCTGAACTAATTTGTTCAGATTGCCTACGACGATCTATGTTTAATTTTTTGCACATACAGGCCACACCCGGTAGGTATATAAAAAATACGGTAATCACTATTTTATCTTGATTAAATACTTAACATATTTAGTTATTTAATGTTCTACTTCGGCTAAAAAAACTCAATAAAAATAAGATTATGGGTATAGGCCTCCCCTCGGAATGCGTGGACATGGCCCGTAGTTCCTCATATGACCTCAGCAAAGTAACGTCTGAATCGAAATAAAATCATCAATGACCAGCAAACCACATAGTTGCCCGCAACTAATCGCATGCGCCGAGAATAGCTGTTGCTAGCATTTCGGCAATCGCAGTGCGCCGGCGCGGCGCGGGTATACATCACCGATCAAGCGCGACGGTCGATAAAGTGGCCGCACTAGGGATGTCCGTATTTTCGATATCGACATTAATTTATTGATGAACTACAACACTGCTACTTATCGTGCATCACAGCAACGTCAAAATCAAAGTCAAAACTTCTTTATTACAAGCTTTTATTTAGTTTTACCTGTCCCGTTGTCTGTCTGTAATCAAATCTTGCAAGTTAAATTTGTCCAACTTCCAGTAGTCAGATGACTTGAAATTTGGATACTTATGTAAATCGCGTGACAATACTATAATCTAGTAATGACATTCTGGTAGTCCAGCCAGGATCATCTCCGCAGGACGGAACTCTTCAACGGTTAATAGCATCGACTTCAAATTAATTGGGTGACAATGCAAGTACAGTCAGCAAAAAAGCTTTGTAAAAAAAGTTTTTTTTTATCAAAAACTTATTAAATTTAGGCTATAAGAAGCACTTATGAATGTAAAAAAATCACTAGTATATATACGGCGCAGACTACCAACTACCAACTGCTCGTCTATTATACTTGATTATCTTTTCACAACATAGCTTTTACTGAACAATCGTTTTATAGGTTAACATGGTCCAACTTTTGAACTATACAGTCACCTGCATAAATATCTGCCACAGCAAAACTTTCTCAAATATCTGACACGTCCTACCGGCTTTAGAAATAGAGTAGTATTTATGCTCGCTTTTTGTGTCAGATATTGATGTAACTGTACCCCTCGGTCGTACCAGTCCTTTATTTATCGATAGCTTAGCCACACTTTCCCATCCCTACGCCCAAGCGACCGTCAATGGTTCGTTTTGCGCGCGCGCATCGGTAATGAGTGCCACCTTTATTGGCTCCAATAATACCTGTTTGATGATAGCATCGCCGCCGTTTGATTTGTGGACGCTGGCAGACGATCAAGCGATAAACAACAGTGTTTTGTTGGTCTTTAATATTTGTCTATTAATGAGTAACGCGACTGACAGCGCACAGTCTAAACCACTGGTAGAGATTTTAAATTTGCCGGCATACCTTCATCGAAAAATTCAAGAGGTGCGAGCTTGGGCTGAAGCTAAAGGGCCTGCGCTATTTAAAAAACCGGCAAAGTGCGAGTCGACTCGTGCACCGAGGGTTCTATAAAAATCTGTAGGTGGTAACTTTAAATTATTAAAAATATTTTTATTATAGTAAGCAAAATTTATGGTTTTCGCAAATTTTCCCTTCATCTGTGCTATAAGACGTTGCTTCGTACTAAATTTCAAGATTCTCAGTTCACGGGAAGTACCCTGCAGGTTTTGATTCCCTTGCGAGTTTCGAAATTTGCGGAAATTTGCAGCATAAACGGCTGCATCTTTTGATTGCGTTGGCTTAGAAGTTTGATTTTTTCACAGCTCCAAGGGCCAGTATACCTGAGTATTTGATATACATTTTAGCTTGATACCTCACGCGTTCCTGAGAAAAAGGGTCTTGACAGACGGACGACGGACGACACAAAGTGGTCCTATAAGGGTTCCGTTTTTTTCTTTCGAGGTACGGAACCCTAATAAATAACTGCACGCAACGCGTCGCGTGCTCGGATTTTACTTAGGCCAAGCGCGCACTAAATTTTTTGTCGTGCGATAATTTTGTCGCAAAAATGCAACGTATGTGTTTATATGTAAGTGCCGCATATGCGAAAAAAAATCGCATTGATTTTAAAATTTGATTTGTCACTTTTTACGCGACGCTCGTGACGCGATTGTCGCAAAAGCGAATTGCAGCTATATGGAGCTGTATGGCCCGCGCGCCTGCGATTATAAAATCGCACCCCGTACCCCGCAGCGGTGCTCAGTCGGCATTTCGCTCTCCAAGCGTCAACAATCAACATGTAAGAACCTGCTTTTTTAAGATATTCTTAGGATATTGGCGCAGTCCATAATTTTTCAGATAAAAAAAACCTTTGATACGTCTTTCAATTGTAAAATGACGAGTCCAACATTGATATATTTTTTTCTTTTTTCTACTCCTCCGAGGGAGCGGTAAGCAAGACAAGCGACTGGTACGAAATCCATGTTTAGAATGAACAAATCATTGACTTCTTCATCGCAGTGCGCGCAATGAATTTTCTGCGATATTTTACAGCGCGATTCTAAAATCGTTTCACAAAAAATTCGGTGATTTCGCCGAATATTCGTTAAACCTGCCGAATACCGAATAGAAAACGAATATTCATCCCATCCCTACGCTATATCAGTATCATCATCAACCGTAAGACCTCAACTGTTGGACTGTGTCGTCGATTATAATATTCTTAAACTAGTAGGTATCATTCACGGTGGAGGTAAGCGGCGAGCAGGGAGCAAAGTATTATTAATAGATGGGGTGCATATTTACAACCCCTTGTCCGGCAAGTGGAAGGGTTGGAGAAATAATTTCATATGTTGTCAGTATGGTTTTATTGTTAAATGATTATTAATTTGCAATTAAAAGCATTTACCTTGATGAAGAAAAAAATACGTAACAATATATTATTGTTTTTACCCTGATATAAATGCGCTGAAGGTTGTAAGTGCCTCGCATCCTACTTATGGCCAGCAATATTCGGTCTAACACTGGAAGTAGGTAAGCACTAAAGTAACACCTACTGGCAAGATTTGTTTTTAACATACATGTGGGAACCTGGTTCGTGAATGAAACGTAGCAGTAGTACAGCTTCTCCGCTCTGCACGGCTACAACTTTCAAAGCTCCGTTCGGCTACAACTCTCACGCTCAGGCGGCTCCTTTACTCCCTAACCTGACACTAAGCCCTGACGCCTTAACTTCCGGAGTACTGCACATCCTTCCTGGCTCGCCAAGACCCTGATCGCTCCTGCGTGGAACACTCCAGGCGCCGTCCTGCCGCCCTAAGCCCCTTTTGACCTCGGCACCGACGAACCACTCAGCTGACCAGCCCCCTGTGGCCAGCCTTTCTCTCCGGTTCTTCTCTCCGACTCCAGGGAAGTGTAGGCCAGGGAGACCGAATAATCAGAACCACTCTCAATAAAATCGCTTGAACTTACTACCGGAGATTCTCATAATACTTTTACTTTTAATTTTGTCAAACTAGGCTGTTATTTTTGTGTTCAATTTTAATTAAAAAATGTTTAAAACGTCTTTTTGTTTTACTCAAAGTAACTACTAGGCTCCTTAAGGTCAAACCTCCCCTCAAGAGGTCTGCCCTTGACAGTGGTAGTTTTAAGCCTTTATTGGCAAGCGAATTTGAAAATTGATACAAATCGTAGAATGACGTCAGAAAAAATACAATAAAAACACACGCCCCATTTACGTTCCTCGTACGTCGTCAACTGCCATAACATCTCATTTGTTCTTCACTCAAACTCGTATTCATTCTTCGTTCAAATTCAAACGTACATCATCTCATCACGCTACAATACACGCATACCACGTTCCACACACCACATAAATACAAGAAACTGCAAGAAAAGAGACTAAAAAATCCTAAAAAGTAGTCATTAAAAAAATTCTAGAACGAGATGTCGTTTTCTGTTGTATTCTGGGTAGTATAATAACTAGTACTGAGGAGTTCACACACCCTACCTGCACACTAAAAATGCATACATGCCATAGTAATAACGCTTTATAATAACACGGATAAATATTGTTTTAAACGCACCTGGAAACTCTTCTATGTAACTCTCTGTTTGTATATTCGTATAACATCGATCTTAGCCTACTTTCGAATGAATAGTGCGTTCCCGCGGGATAGCGATGAATAAAATGACACAAATAAAGCCGAGGGTAACAGCTTGTTTAATTAAAATCATTCTTATTGCTGATTACTTAGAATGAAAAGCTTAGCTTAACACAAACAATACTAAACTTGAACTTGAAACTAAACAAGATCTAGATTATTTCATCATAAAAAAACACCCTCAAATCTCATAGGTACACGATAAATTGAACGCAAAAATCGAACAATTACACAACTTGTATCACAATCAAACTTCCATAATTACCAACTTGAAGCCAAAAATCGATCTCCATTCACTCAATCGCACCCTTCATTCACTCATATCTTATTATTACCGCCCGCGGCCACAAGGGGAACAAACTATACTACCACCAACACAAACATTACAGTTACGATGAGTCTTACTACATTACATTAGGGTAGTTTTTTTGATAAGCTAACATGTGACAGATAAGTATTGTTCCCTCTTGAACATTTAATTTCAACCTACGTGTGTTTATTTATTTTATTAGCAAATAATGGCGCTAGCGGCGTAACGGTCAGCCGGTGTTATGAGTTTTTTTTTTATTTATTTCGTTCGCCGGGATTATAGAGTAATAAAGGTGAATGTAAATAATATGAAGCAGATGCAGATTATTAAAACGTTTGGTTTTTATTTGTGCTTCTAATGGAGCGTTTGTCAGATTTACTTTCGTTGTTTATTGTTAAATGCGACTTACAGGTGCCATTTAAAATTTAGCTAGACTGTTATAACTAGGTGGTCATAGTAAATAAATCAATATAAATGTATATATTATATTAAGCCGTGGTGGCCTAGTGGTTTGACCTATCGTCTCTCAACCAGAGGTCGTGGGTTCAAACCCCGGCTCGCACCTCTGAGTTTTTTCGAAATTCATGTGCGGAATTACATTTAAATTTACCACGAGCTTTGCGTGAAGGAAAACTCGTGAGGAAACCTGCACAAATCTGCGAAGCAATTCATGGTGTGTGTGAAGTTCCCAATCCGCACTGGGAGGAGGAGGGTTCTGAGAGGAGGCCTGTGCCCAGCAGTGGAACGTATATAGGCTGGGATGGGAAATGTATATTGTAAAAATGTATAAATGTGTACTGGGTGTTTAATATGTATTTAAGTATGTATCTATATCTTTAGAGTATAATTATTTATCCGTTGCTTAGTACCATAACGCAAGCTTTGCTAAGCTTACTTTGGACTAGGTCAATTGGTGTGAATTGTCCCGTGATATTTATTTAACTATTTTTTGTGTGGCAATTTTACTCCGGTTGACCTAGTCCCAAACTTAGGTACTATGAGTAAGAAGCAACGGATAAACATATTTATATAGATAAATATTTCTATTTTTCAATTGGATATGCGGTCGTCAAAATTAAATAGCTTTTAGGGTTACATATAGTATAACTTGAAAGAAAAAAAGGAACCACTAAAGAAGCACTCGCGTGTGCGTGTCCTTCATTCTGTCAATCAGTTCCAATTTACTCCAGACTACTGAACCAATTGAGTTGAAAATTGGTGCACATTTATGTAAATCGGTAAACCAAAGATGGATGTGTAGCTTACGTAAATAAATAAATTTTCAACAGGGGCCAATGTTGGTGGTTACATTAGACAATTAAAAAAATGCAAACTACATAAATAGTGACATATGAAATGTGACAATGTATTGTGAGAATCTCAAATAGGTATATTATATTTTTTATAATTCTAAAGTAAATCATACTCGTATTAAAGTTATTGAAGAAAATGGGCCAAAATAGACCATTTCTTATCCTCAACAAAATTTCTACCGACAAAGTTCTCTACCAACACAATACAGGATTAGATATAAAAAGCCCATTCAACTCAGAACCACTCGCCGCGCGCTTTGCGTTTTGCTCAGAAACGAACCATAGAATCGCCGCTACTCGCCGTTTGGAGCGCTGGCGTCGCGTAACTAAAGTCTAAACTGCAAACATAGGCAGCTTGTGCGGTTCGTAAAATAATGTTCTAGTTAGTTTTTTTTACAATTTCTGTTTTTCTCAGCAGCTAACAGAATAAGTGAGAATGTCTATGTAAACGAATTACTTACTACAAATATTGGGAGAAAATGAATTACACTAATAAATATAAGTTCTTGTTCTCACATAAAATTACGACTGCGTTTGTTTACAAATATTAGTGCGGTATTTCTTGACTCTAACAATTATTTTCTTTTAATATTTAAGAATATTACTTTTTATTTGAATCTTGTTATTTGATATTACAATGGTAATTTCAAATAATGTGATTTCTTCATTCAATTCAGTACACATGAAACAATTAATTAAATGTTTCACATAAAATTACACTGATTGAATGACATACATACTTCATCCATTATTCTTTTCAAACTGTACGCATTTTGATACTAATTTCTCTTACCTAACTTAACAAAATTATAAACAATTGTTAATTAAAGTAAACAAAACTTCTATATAGTCTGTTAATAATTACAGGCAATACCTAAAGCAGAGACAGCGGCGTCGCGGTAATTAGTCGCGCAACGCAATTAAGATTGATTGAATGGATGGCTTTATGCAATTGACATCAGTGTCAAATTATTGTAAAAGTCAAATACTTTTCTTAGTAGGTATTTATGAGTTACCTAAACAAAGAGACGAATTTCAATACGAATATTTTATTGAAAAATATTTTTTAGTATAATCTTTATTGCTGATTGTAATTTTTGTTGACTGTACTTGCATGTCATCCAACTTCCATAATATGTATCTATGAATGAATGAATTAATAAATGAATGAGTCGTTTATATGGTAGCTTAGGATCTTACATTAAGTACAGTAATAATTAGCTATTTCCTATAATATCAATTTTCAAGCCAATCCGACCACTGGAAATGGGTCAAAATAAACTTGCAAGATTATACTAAAAAAAAAACAAGAACAAACAGGACCAGTTTAACAAAAACTTGTAAAAAAGACGCATAAAACTATAAAAGTTGCAGGTACATACCATCAGCCAAATATGTGGTCTACCACCCTTAAGTTGATAATCGTTTGCATGTCATAAAACAATAATGCCAATAGACGTGTATGTCAATTTGAAAGTTCGACTTTAGCGACATATTCATTTGATAGGAACTTGTTTAAAAATTGATAGACCACTTATTTGGCTGACGGTACATTGAATTTTATGAATTAAACTCGGGTTTTGTTCGGGGTTTGGTCATCTCGTGATCATGGCGCATGCAACTGTGCCGAAATATCGAGCTTCTCTAAAATCAAGGTACGCGGAACAAAACCCTAATTTAAATCATAAAATTACTAATGACCGCAATGAGGGCTATCGTTTTTTGTCTCACTAGATGGCGCACTGTTGCGTGAGGTTTTTAAGTGTGGCTTTCAGAGTCTGTTATTACGGGCGTTAAAACAAAGTTTAGATTAAAATCATATTTAACACACCTTAAAACCGTACTATAAAATATCGAGCAACCACAGTGTTGCTTAGTCCCGTTTTGTTCGGAAAAAAAGGGAGGACAAAAGTTTCCGAAAGACAAAACTGTCTCAAAACACAGACATTCGTTGCCCCGTAACGCATAATTGCCATAATTAATTTCAGGTTATGCAAATATTCACAAAATTATTCAAATTATAAATAAACCCGCGTAGCTCACCCAAAAACTATGAGATTTGACATTTCGGAGACCTCACGCTACACAGGCGCCTCTAGCGGCGAATTCATTCGCGATAGCCCTCATTGTCTAAAATACGTGTTGAATTTACATTACACACGTGTGAAATTACATTTTAAATTTACCAAAAAAAAAGTTAAATAAAAATCTTTGAAAATATTTTACCCGCTCTTCTTTTGTTATCAAATGAAAAGAACGTGCCGTAATACAGTTCTTGACGTTGTTACTCGCAGCGGTTGTTAACGTTCGTGAAAACCTCGGGGCTTGTTCACCTTTAATTAGTATGCTTGCGCGGACAACGAACGGCGTGGAGACGACCCTCGTCCTAGTAAAATTATTACTTACAGTTTTTTTCAGACATAGCCCATGTGAATGTATTAGTAAACAAACAATGAAAAATCTGCGCATACGACGTGTATTTTGTGAATGCACGTTTACGGCGCCCAAGGTTTGTGTGTGTCGCTACTCTTTAACCCTAAAAGCAATGAAAGGACTTCGAAGAAAAATAATACATTTTATGTGCACATAATAAGCTTGCTCTCGGAAAATAAAACATTGGATCATTTTTATTTCAATATTTCTACGAGACGGTCGCATAAAAAATAATGGCATAATAACCCAAAACTTTGATAAATTTATTTTAATTTATTTTATTTATTTTTATTATTTCTAATAAACATTACATCTATCATTACAGTTACCCAATACGATAGAGTAGCAAGCTCCTTATATATTTAAAGTATATACCTAATTTACATTTTATACGTACTTACTATTAATAACAAAAACAAATAAAGCTAACTTTGCGTCTCCGTGTCACTCATAGTCTTCAAGAGTGACATCAACCCATTAGCGGCCCCTGCGTCTTGCGCTCTTCCTTACACGATACGACATAAAAAAATTGTAATCATAATAATAAATTATAGACCTCGCGGTTGTCCGAAATAAAAAAAACTTCAAATATCATCAAATCCGCAATTAAAACAAAAACAAAGCTGATTATACTCAAACCTGCTAACAATTTCACCAATCATCACAACGGGTTGGGAGATGCGACCTGTAGAGAAGAGACAGCCGGATAGCCGGACACATAAAAGTATTGATCGAACAAAAACGGAGACACTTCGCTCATTATATCGCTCATTATAGCTATTTATTGACCAACCAATGAATCTGAGTCACGTACCAGGGTGGAACCTTTGTGCTACAATTATTTATCGTATGGCTTTTCTCTACTTAAACTAAATATTTAATAGGTTAGATTTAAGGTATGCTAGTGCATCTGTCGAGAGGGTTTTAATGTCTGCCGATTGCCCGCTAAATTTGGTGATTGGGCACTCAAAGACCATATGCCGGACTGTTTGCTCCGGGCAGCCACACGGACACCGTGGCGACTCGCACCACTCCCACTTGTGCCACAGGGACGCACAGTTACCAACCTCTGTCCTGATTCTGTTCAGCAGGCACCAGACACGCCGGGGCTCCTCGAAACCCGCTGGCCGGCACCTGACATCAAGCTCGAACAAGTCCCTTGATAAATGCCTAGATTCCCAATCTGCTGTCCAGGAATCAAACATGGTTTTCTCGGGCTCTGGGTCATGAACCTTTAGCGCGGGAGGATGGCGGGACTTTAGCCTAGTGGCCTTGAACTCATCAAGGTCGTGGTGTATGGGCAGGTCTGTCATGTTGAGATCCCATACTGCCACAGAAATCATAGCAAAATTGGTTATGAAAAGGTTCCACCCTAGTACGTGATTAACTTTCCTCGACTGTAATATACAGTGTATATCAATATTTTTAACCTCCGACGCAAAAAAGGGGCTTAATAAGTTTGACACAAATGTCTGTCTGTCTGTGGCATCGTATCTCTCAAACGGGTAGAGCAATTCGGATGCGGTTTTTTAAAGTGAACGTGAGTAATTCTTGATATATCAGAAGTTTTTGATATATTGAACTTTTAAATGACAATGTCGGGAGTTTTTCAACTTTTATGTTGTCTAGGTTTTGTGTTAGTGAACGATTTGCATAAAATCTTGATGATACTTCTCCGCATCTTATAAACACCCCCCTTCCTTTCCCACGTATATCCAGGTTCTTAATCAACCCCTAGTAATAAGGACTCAAGGGGTGGGATCAATTAATGAATATTTCACGCGGCGCTTCATAAACGCTGGGATTTTTGGATTCCCGGGACCAGGGGTGGGTTTGATTGATCTGGTTCGGTTTTGATATGATTAGTGGGACTTGTTCGTTCAGGTATTTACTTAATAATACTGTCACCATCATCATGATCAACCCCCCCACTATTTAATATAGGCCTCTCCCATGGAATATAGAATATTAAATACATATTGTTTAAATTAATAACGAAATACAATAATGATCATTAAAGCTGTTAATTGCAAGACTCAGATATTGCCATTTTTACAGAATGTTCGTAATTCTAACCTAACCTAACCCAAATTAATCTATAGATTACACAATGATAAAATTTGTATTTGTATAGAAAAACCGAACTAACTAGACTAATTGCCGATCCCGGATCCCGCGATCTTAACCAGGTCGTCGCTCCATCTCGTTGGAGCCTACCGCAGCTCGTCCCGGTCCGCGGACATTCGAGAACCTTATGACCCCATCGGCCATCAGTCCAGCGAGCAATATTGCCACTTCAGTTTCGCAATTCTCGGGCTATTTAACCTTAGTTCCACTGGGATATCATCATTTCTGATTCTATGAGAAATCCCGAGTATAGACCTTTTAGTTTGAGTGAGTTTGTTCATAATGAGCCTACGTAGATGTACCAATGAATTAAATTAATGATTAAAATATAATAGACGAATACATGATGGTCATTGTTTGTTATATTGCAATTTTTTTAGATACAGGAATTTTATTAGATAAACCTAACCTAACCCAAATTAATCTGTAGATTACACAATGATAAAAGTGTATTATCTATAGTTTCACCGAAAATTTTGTTGTCTTGTGCTTTCCGAATCCAACGCGATCCCGCGATCTTAACCAGGTCGTCGCTCCATCTCGTTGGAGGCCTACCGACAGCTCGTCTCCCGGTCCGCGGACACCATTCGAGAACCTTCTGACCCCATCGGCCATCAGTCCAGCGAGCAATGTGCCCCGCCCACTGCCACTTCAGTTTCGCAATTCTTCGGGCTATGGCGATAACCTTAGTTCTACTGCGGATATCATCATTTCTGATTCTATCCCGCAGAGAAATCCCGAGTATAGACCTCTCCTTAGCTCTTTGAGTGACTTTGAGCTTCATAATGAGGCCCACGTCTCAGATCCGTACCAATGAATTCAATCCTATGAAAATTTGAAAATATAGCTCCATCGATATAATCGATGATTCCGCCGATGTCGAGGTTGGAAAAGATACTATCGGATAGCCGTTGCTGTAGCTTCAGTGTGGTCAACATTCATAAAATATTTGAATAGTCTGCTAGCAACATTTCTTTATTTCTTAGACTTTCGAAGAATTTTTTTAATTAAAATGTAAATCTTATTGATTTCCAAATTCCTCAGCTTAGTCAATTTCGTGTTGTTTCATTCAGTTTTCTTTCGCCTATTAATAACGTCACGCGTCCACCTGTTCGCTTTGACTAATGGACGACAGCCTAAACTAATGACGAGGTGTCTCCAAAAGCTGATAGTTGATTTTTCTTGAAATTACTGAAGTTTATTTTAAACGTCCGTGAGCTTTGTGAGACATGAAGTGATCATGGAAAAGGAGTGTAATACAATGTTTTAGACTATTGCGGTCATTACCAAATTTATGATTTAAATTAAATAAATAAAAATTATATAAATAAAAAATTATCGTAAAAATCGTAAAAATATGAATAATAATTAACCGTAAAATGTGTTGCTAAGCGGAAAACTCGGTAACGGCTGGACCGGTTCAACTAATTATTTTTTTGTTGTGTTCATTATTGTCAGGAGAAGGTTTCAATGTAAGAAAATTTAGAAAAATCACAACGGGGGCGACGCCACGGGAAACAGCTAGTAAATAAATAAATAAATATCATGGGACACTTGACACCAATTGACTTAGTCCCAAACTAAGCAAAGCTTGTACTTTGGATACTAGGCAACGAATAAACATACTTATATAAATAAATACATATTAAACATCCAAGGCCCTAGAACAAACATTCATATTATTCATATAAATATTTGCCCCGGCCGGGAATCGAACCCGGAACCTCAAGCTTCGTAGTCAGGTTCTCTAACCACTTGACACCAATTGACCTAGTCACAAACTAAGCAAAGCTTTTACTACTAGGCTAAACATACTATACACATAAGTACTGAGACCCGAGAAAAAACATTCGCATTATTCATACTCGTACAAACATCTGCCCCGGCCGGAAATCGAACCCGGGACCTCAAGTTTCGACTCAACCTTCTCTAAAATCAAGGTACGCGGAGCAAAACACGAATTTAAGTAATAAAGGAGTGTAATATTTTTTTTATTTTAAAAGTAGACCAGTGGCTTGCACGCGCTAAACTGTTAGATTTGGGGATTTCACTGGATATCCACGAGAATGGGTTTATACTAGTTAGAAAGAATAGATTTTTTTTTATTCAGGAAACCACCCTATTTATACCTACAATGAAGATTATTGCGATTGTAACAAACATTTATGATGAATAATTATAATTTATGACGTAAAATTGTATGAGAAACATCTTTAGACTTCCATTAACGGGACTTAGAAACAGTACACCCAGTACTTAGTGTCTTACAGAATATATCTTCATTTGATCTATTGAAAGTCTCAATAAAGTTCAAAGTTCAATCTACTTGCAAGATTGAATGTACTAAATAAAGTGTTTTTGTAAAAAAATGCTATTTCATG
Source organism: Choristoneura fumiferana (assembly GCF_025370935.1). Classification (NCBI taxonomy): domain Eukaryota; kingdom Metazoa; phylum Arthropoda; class Insecta; order Lepidoptera; family Tortricidae; genus Choristoneura; species Choristoneura fumiferana. The sequence goes on along the minus strand of NC_133475.1, from coordinate 808,379 downwards.
AACTTTATTCTCACGTGTTCCATTTCTCATGAAATTTATGGTCCTAAGTTGGTAATAAATTAATAATATAACACAGAAATCACCTCATTTCACTTTTAAAAATATAGCAGTCATCTCACCTTTAATTTATGTTTATTAATAATAAACCAAATGCCGCAGCGTGTAGGTAAACTTTTAAAATGAGTGAGACACGTTAAAAAATCACCGAAAACCACACTAAATAATCACATTCAATATTCAAAAACAACTTAAAAGAAACCTTGACTACTTATTCAAAAGAACGTTAGTAAATTTGGATAACAGCAACATTAAAATTGCGAAACAAGTTGATATAAAACCATGCGTCACGAAGCAGTCACCTGAGAGTTTGTATTTTTGAAATCGGAACGCAGTTTTTTTTATGAACGCCAGTTTGACATCGGGTAAAATATAATGTTCTAAATTTAAACACTTTGATCATGGTATTTGATTTATGCAGCCAGCAGTTTCCGGTGTATTTTTATGTCGGTGGTGACAGACGTAGTGTTACAGGTGTGTTTTTCTGCTCGTAAACAAGAATTGGATTTTTTCATGGAACATTTAACAGTATCTATTTTTTTGTTATAAATAAGGAAATGGGTCACCAGACGAGGGAGATACCTATATTACTTTTATTTGACTATTTTGTTCACGTGGTTAATACATTAGCTCTAATTGAGAGACCATAACTCCAACCATGGCTGCCCACTTTTACAACCTAGTCTCTTAGTTGCCTCTTTACAACATTAACGGGAAGATAGGGTCCGTCCTATTTTAAAATTTTGCACCGCACTTCTTTTTTATAACTACGGAACCCTAAAAAATACTAAGTCGCTAACCAAAATAACTCAATTTAAAATAATTTACCGAAATAAAGACCCAACTTCCTGATTACAGCGCGCACGGATAAGCACCTTTAAGATACAATTTCAAAAACATGGGCCGGTTTCCCAAGCCCCAGTTAAGGCAGAATTAACCGGCTTAACTGAATTTATAGCGCGACCGCGAGATTTAACTTCTAGTTAGTCTTATCGTGTTCTTTTCCTGGTAGGTTTGTGCTTTGAGACCGGTGGCACTGCACGCAGTTAAAAAGGTAAGGGGCATTTATTAGTTGGTTGTAAATATGCTTCTGATTTTCGCCGCATTTGTGATTGCTGGCTGGAATTTTTAGCGGATGAATAAAAAAATTAAACAATTTTCAATTTGTATTAGAAAATTGTACAACGTTAAAGCTTTAGTTTATTTTTGGGATCTTAAAATTGAATTATGAACACTAACTTCGCAGACCGAGTACCAAGCTTTTATAATCCCACTAATATAAATTATTTAAATAAATGCGAAAGTTTGTAAGTCTGTTTGTTTATTTGTTTTTTTTTGTTTGTTTGTTACTTCATCACGTCTAAACTGCTCAATCGATTTAGATTATTAGATAGATAGTTTGAGCGGGGAAGGACATAGGATAGTTTTTATCCCGGAAAATTTCATAGTTCAAGCGGTATAGTGAAAACCGAATTCAACACGGACGGAGTCGCGGGTAACGGCTAGTAGTAAATAAAAATCTCTATACTAAAATAAGTTGACAAAACGTAATTTATTAGAGTCAGAATTGTTTTAAAAGAAAACTTCAAATTTAAACGTAGTTCAGTTGTGTCAAAATGTATGAGTTTGTCAGATTTAAACCAACTATGATGACTAGATTTTTTTTGCTGGTCTATTTTACTAAACTAAATAATATTTACTACTAACCAACTAACGGTTAAATATGCAATAAAACTTGCCTTGTTTAAGTTAAACATCGTTGTTCAAACATTCAATTAAAACCCCCGGTTACTTGAAGGTGGTTCATCCGGCCTAGTGCTAAAACGTCTTAAGTCTATTTTATTTCCTTATCTTTTACGCCCTTTTTCGCTGCTTCTTTTAGTTCTTTTTCAAAGAGAACGTAACTGCGTAAAAATTTTAAACAACTTAATGCCTTTTGGAATTAGGTTTTACTTAAGCTTAGTTATTCAAAGACGAAGTGGTAAATATTGTCTTAGGAGGTAAAAGAAGTTTTTAAAATATTAACATCTTGAATGGGAGTTCAAAATAAGGACTAGGATATTAAGTGTATTTTACTTGATTCTGTGCTGTGGTATGAGTAAGATATCGTATTTATGTGTTTTTGTCTAGTAATTTTAACTGTTGCCACGTTTTGCCTGCGAATAATTCAGATTGGTTTTTTGGAATCTTTTTGTATTTTTTATTTCAATTCCAAATTTTTACTTTTACGGTCATCCCGTAAAACCTAAATTGAAAATACAAACTGAAATATAGATGCACAGTAAAACCAGAAAAATAAGACCAGCACTGGGAATCGAACCCAGGTCCTCGGTATTCCGTACCACGTACTATACCGCTACATCACTGATGGTCAAGTAAAACTTCTGTGCATTTGTATTAAAATAGTTTGTATTTTCAATTTGCGAATAATTCGTTAAATCTTGTTTCCCCGGCGCAATAGCGGAACGGAGAAGTAAGTTAAAACAATGTCGTTCATTGGTATAGACCATTGCAAAGTATCGCCTAAATCAGTCAATAATTCATCTATCGTGTCATACCGTCAATAAACAATAAACAATTTCGGGATAAAACTATCCCTTCTCAGGGTCTCAAAATATCTCCATTCCATATAGCTATTCTCACGACTTAGTTTGCAAAGAATTCGTTATCACTTTCAGTCAAGTGCATTTTTTTAAATATGGCTGTGTATCCAACTTGTTAAGGCTTATACATTTTTCTGTCAAAAACAAAATAATTTATTTGTGCAAAATAAGAAACAGGCGCGGTCTAATATTCAGAGTACATGCTTAGCAAGTGTCAATTCAATCTAGATTTATAAATAACTGCATTACAATGCATTCGAAGCTCTTTTTTTCCTTCGCCAAAAAATAATACAGATTCTTCCAGCAACTTTTACGAGTATTTTCACAGAAGCAATATCCGTGAATTTTTTATTAAAACCCGTACTCAACACGCAATACCTTAGTCGTATCGTTAATAAATTGCGAGTAGGGCAGCAAGCCAAGCCTTTACGAGCGCCCCTGTGGTCAGAAATATGAAACCTATCAAATGGAACACAGACGTTTTATGAAATGACCGAATTTGTTTATGTACCGCAACGTACGTTTTGCATTTTGTGTGCGTTTTTCTTAATTTATTCTTGGGAAGTCGTAAAATACGGATGTAGCGTTCGATAGAATTATTGAAAAATGGGGTTATGCAGTTTTAGCTTTTGACGGGTTATTAATCGTGAATTTTTAGACGAGAAAAATTTAGGTATACCATTTAACGATTTTTTTTCATAATAAAACCCACCAGTACCAACTCGCTCTTTATCCTAAATAGGTTTTGATTTTACTTACCTTCAAATACATAATAATAAAAATAGTTTATTCTTAACACTAGCTTTTGGTGGAATTCGGTTAACGCGCGCTGTTCCCTTTGGGAACTGTGCATCTTTCCGGGATAAAAAGTAGCCAATGTCACTTTCTGGCCCATAAACTATCTCTATGCCAAAAATCACGTCAATCCGTCACTCCGTTTCGACGTTAAAGACGGAAAAACATACAAACACACACTTTTGCATTTATAATGGTAGTATGGATATCTTCAAGTAGAGGATCAAGGGTGTAAGGCCGGACTAACACCTCTGAGTTTTTCGAAAGTCATGTGTGAAATTCCATTTAAAATTCACCATGAGGTGTGCCCTGTGGCCTCATGTAGGACGTATATTAGCCAAGACGGGAGTATTTTTTTTCATTTCAAAATTAAAAATTCTCTTTTTATTCTGAATGATTTTTCTATTCTCAACCAAACAATCAACTAAATTGAATTATCAATTGCTTGAAAACAAAAGGTATCCATTAGTGCCGCGGGTGACCGCGCGGCGCTAGTGTGCCCAGTGGGCGACCGCTAGCCGACGCAGCGGGGTTCGAATCTGAGTAAGACCCATTGTGTGTACCGCTAAGTGATGTAATTTTAAATAAAAAATCGGCCAAGTGCGAATCCAACTCACATGGGGTTCCGTACATATTTGTAGGTAATTTATTGAGTCACGCCTTACTTTGCAGAGTTCTATATCAATGAACTAAACAATTGAATAAACAATTGCTTTGGCAAAGATTCCTTCAGAGATAAGCATTGTACAATACAATGTACAATAAAGTGTATAAACAAACAAACAAACTTTGCTCGCCCTCGACGCTGTAAAAACAATGCACACACAATCACGCAAACCCGACTGACATCTGTCTAAAATCTCGTAGCATGGTGAATGATTGTGTCGCTTTGATGTCGAACTGGTTGGCAAGCACCACCAATTAGCCATCAGTTAGTTAGCTTATTATATCTTATAGTTCACGATATATTTAGTTATTCGAATCATTCAGTAAGTTAACCTAAGGGCCACTTGTTTTTTTTTTTTTTATACTACTGGAAGGCAAACGAGCAAGTGGGTCTTGATGGTAAAGGTCACACGCCCATAACATCTGCAACACCAGGGTATTGCAAACACGTTGCCAACCTAGAGGCCTAAGATGGGATACCTCACGTGCCAGTAATTTCACCGGCACCGGCCGGCGGGGTGTTATAAGCATAAGATAAAATATATTATATACGTTGCCAAGACGTCAAAAATAATGTATACACCTTTATGCCACTAAACATAAGGTACCTTATGTTTTGATGCTTTGGCTGTATTGTATATAATATATTTGCATTCGATTGTACAGAGTAAAGCGTTGTTTGGAGACTACGGAAGCTGGTTAAAGTTTAAAGTAAAATGGAGTGCTTATTTACAAAGCTCTCATAATGGAGGTATTTAAGGCGAGTTGTTCGCGTAATCTTTACAAATGGCTTCGATTCTGCGTCGGGACGTTAACGTTACTTTTAACTGAGGTTTTTAATGGGGAATTTACTTTTAATTTTGACTTAATTGACTTAGACTTTGGTAACGAAACAAGTGCCAATGTGCTGCCATTATCAGGACTTGAAACGGACCAAGCTACTGGTAAGCACATACAAGTATAAAATAATTTAATAGTTCATAAAAGAATGTTATTCTTTCTAGGTAGTCTGTCAGTTCAATGAGGGCTATCGTTTTTGTCTCACTAGATGGCGCACTGTGCGTGGGGTTTTTAAGTATGGCTTTCAAAGTCATTACGGGCGTGAAAACAAAGTTTAGATTAAAATCATATTTAATACACTTAAAACCGTACATAAAAATATCGAGCATGCACAGGCATAGTCCTCGTTTTGTTCGGGGAGGACAAAGGTTTCTGAAATACAAACTGTCACAAAACACAGACATTCATTGCCCGGAACGCATATTTGCCGTAATTCATTTCGGATATTGCAAAATATTCAAAATATTCTAATTATAAATAAACCTGCGTAGCTCAAAACTATGAGATTTGACTTTCGGAGGCTATAGCGCCTCTAGGCAATCATACATATCATTACGCGACAAATGTTGCTTCATTTGTTAATCAAATCAAAAATGACAATAAAACCAGCCAAGAGCGTGTCGGACACGCCCAAAATAGGGTTCCGTAGCCATTACGAAAAAATTAAGTAATATTTTTCTAAGGATTTCGTATTTTATACGGAATCTTCCAAGTTTTGATATATTTTATACCTTAAGCTGCTATTTACTCTTAAACTACTAATAATTCTCTAGCAAACTTAGCCGTTATAATTTTCCTTAAAAGATTGATATACTTACTACATTCCTGAATTTTTTCAAATTTAACCACCCACCGGTTTAGATTTTAGAGAGGGGGGGCCGCTCGATTTTAATGAAAATTTGCACTTTAAAGTTGAATATTTCGCAAACAAATCACTGAATCGTAAAATCGTCTTAGCTAACCTCTAGTGGTTTTAAAAAGACCTGTCCAAAAATACCCCACATTATAGGCTTGGATGAGAAAAAAAATCACCCCCTCTTTACGTCTATGGGAGGTACCCTAAAAAAATGTTATTTTTATTTTTTATTGTATCATTTTGTCGGCATAGTTTACATTATACATCCGTGCAAAATTACAGCTTTATAGCATTGATAGTCTCTGAGCAAAGCTGCGGACGGACGGACAGACAGACAGACAGACAGACATGGCGAAACTATTAGGGTTCTATTTTTGCCATTTTTGGCTCCGGAACCCTAAAAAGTATATGTATATTTTTAAATTGTTTGTGTTTTATATTAATAAATCAACTATTAAGTTACCTAATAATAGTATAGTGCAGCATGAAAAACAATCCTCGAAGTGAGAAGCTGAGTGTATAACTTGTTCATAAAACTCATTTTACCCTCGACTTTATGAACGTCCCTTGTAAAATTTGCACTCGTTGTACACTCTACTATTACACTAACATCTTCATACCGCATACCAAAACAAAGGAACAAGACAACAAACTACTAAATCATTCGATTTTTAAAACGCATACAACCTATTTCCAACCGTGATCCACCCAATGTTTTCTTTTTTCCATAATGTTGTTAGTTTTGGCCAGCACGTTGAAAATGTTGAAATAGAAAAAAAAATTGCGTACGTACGAAAATGTGATAAATGGCGGTTTAAGTGCTTTATTTTAGGTGTTGACGATGTTGTTGTGTCTGTGGTGGCGCCAGCGGAGCGAAGGTGTGGAAATCTAACTTATGCACTTTTGCTTCGAGGCCGTTGATAGAAATCTCTTTGCACGTTTGAAGTTACTGGCTGAATTTATTAGGTTTACAAATTCTGTGTTTACACGGGCGGGTTATAGTGTATTACTGTGTAAATTGTTTGTCTAAGTGAAACGTTGTTTGGCCGATTATACTGGTTTCATTACGGTAATATAATGGATACTTACATAATCGTATTTCATTGTTCCTGTTATTTTAGGTTCATTGAACAAGCTTGCGCTCGTGCGTCGATATCATTGCAGAATTTGTGAATTTTGCGAAATTCGTCTCTGTTTTTTTTTTAATAAAAAAAGCATATTATGTAGTGATCTTTGCTATGTATTTGGCATTTCGCGTTTAATAGAAGTAAAAGAAAAATAAAGTCTTCGCTTGAGGACTCCTTTCATTTTAATAATCTCTGACGCAACCAGCTTTCAAATAAAAAAACCGCATCGGTCCACCCGTTTAAGAGCTACGGTGCCACAGACAGACACACAGACACACAGACATACAGACACACATAGCGGTCAAACTTATAACACGCTTTTTGCGTCGGGGTTAAAAAAGAGGGTTTGACCGCTTTGTGTCGGTGTGTGTGTCTGTCTGTGGCACCATAGCTCTTAAACAGGTGAACCGGTTTGAATGCGTTTATTGTACTTGAAAGCAGGTTTGTTAGCGATGGTTTTTAGATATATTTTATCAAAATCGGTTCAGCCGTTTTTGAGATATTTCATTTTGAAGTAACAATGTCGGTGGTTTTCCAACTATTTGTTGGTAAGGTTATTAACCTGTTTATTCGAGAGATCCTTAATGAATTCTAATCGATTTATGCCATAAGGCTGCATTTCCACCAGAGATGTGCGAGGATATGTCGCGAGGAATGTGTTTTTAGAGATGAAACGGATGGTGGTTTGGCCGGATACCGGATACCGGATATTCGGCGGGACCGTTGGCCGGATAGCGATATCCGGCCGCCGGATATTCGGCCTAAAAATTAAGCTAATTCGAAATGCGCATGACACTCCATGCAGATTGCAACTTGTAGAGTATAATTAATTAACTTAGGGCCTGTTTCATCACCCATTGATTAATTTTAACTGACGGATAAATATATGATGTCGTTTCTGTTTGTTTTGTTTGAATAGACGCGAGACGGTATCACATTTATCCGGCCGTCCGACTTGAAACTTGGAATACTTATGTAAATTGCGTGATAATACAATAATCTGATAATAATATCCTGGTAGTCCGGCCAGGATCGTCTCCGCAGGACGGAACTCTTCGACGGTTAATATTAGCATCGACTTGAAATTTGGCACGCAAACTTAGATTGGGTGACAATGCAAGTAAAGTCGATAAAAAGTACAGTCAGCATTGAAGCTTGTATTAATAATAAAATATTTACTAACAACTTATTTTTACAGAAACTTATTTAAAGTGTGTCACATCGTTCCCCAAACAAACGGCCATGTCGCGATAGTAAACGAAATAAACTATTAAATATCAAAGCGTCTTGCGCAGGAGTGCCAAAAAGCGAGCATGTAACAGCGCCATTAACGATTTAGTACGTTACCGCTACTAAACATGTCTGGCAATGAAAGAGAATTTCTCTTAGTTTCTAATACATTGCGTGTGAGATCAGCTGAGTGGAGTGACGTGAGCGTCTAGGCCGCGCAATGAACTGGAAATTTGCTTATGCTGCTGCTAGTGTAACGTGTTATCGTTACAAGGCGTTAGTAGTGACATAAAGTTAGATTATTTAGTTAGAAGGGCAAGGGCGTTACGTTTTATTTTAGATGCTCATAAAACTTTAATGTATAATAGTTTTTGATAAATATAAAACTATAAGACTCAGAAATAGTTACTTCATAGCCCTTTTTACATAGCCTTTGTTTACACAGCTTTTGCCTTTGTACCTACCATCAGCCAAATAAGTGGTCTATCAATTTTTAAACAAGTTCCTATCAAATGAATATGTCGCTAAAGTCGAACTTTCAAGTTGACAGACACGTCTATTGGCATTATTGTTTTGTGACATGCAAACGATAATAAATTTTAGGGTGGTCTACTAACCTAAGTTTGATAATCGATTGCATGTCATAAAACAATAATGCCAATAGACGTGTCTGTCAACTTGAAAGTTCGACTTTAGCGACATATTCATTTGATAGGAACTTGTTTAAAAATTGATAGACCACTTATTTGGCTGATGGTACTGGTACCTACTTACATGTTTTGAAATTTATGTGCAAAATTATATACAAAGTTCACTATGTATTGTAGGTACTTAACGGTGAATGAAAACGTCGTGAGGAAACCCACGCACCAGCGAAAACATTCAAAGGTGTATGAAGCTATCAATCCGCATTGGGTCAAGAACTACGCTGCAAGCCCTCTCGTTCTAAAAGGAGGCCTGTGCTTTGCAACGGGACGTATTCAGGCTATGATGATAATTATAATGATGAAAACTGAAATTCAAACTTGTAAAAACAAAAGTTCTGACTTATCAAAGCCCTATAATTCAACCACATAATCCATACTAATATTATAAATGCGAAAATGTGTGTGTTTGTCCGTCTTTCACGTCGAAACGGAGTGATTTTTGGCATAGAGATAGTTTATGGGCCAGAGAGTACAGTTCCCGAGGGAATTCCATGCGGGTGAAGCCGCGGGTAAAAGCTAGTAAATCATAATTCCTAAAGCTCTTTCTATACTCAAGGTACACACGCGACCGACCGTATGACGTCACCACACTGTGGGGTTCCACACATTTTTCGCTAAAATTGTCTAAAGACCTATTTCCCCATTTGTTTGAGCGCCGGTTGCGCGGAGGTAAACAGCCGTCACGTCACTCATCTGTCGGCGTTTTTAACTGCACCGGATATACGTGGATTGGACGTAGCTACGGCCGCGCTACAGTGGCGTTGCTATTCAATTGCTTAAATGCAAAGCAATTCTACTTACGAGAATATTATAGTATACTCAGCGGCACAAAATTTGGCCCACTCTCCATACAAAATTAACTAATTACTGCATTTGAGGGCCAGATTTTTTGCCGCTCAGTATAAGATGAGAAAAATTGTGAACATGCTTGTTTGGCAATCTACATGGAATTTCGTATAGAGATAGTTTAACTCCCGGGAAGGACACGGGTACTTTTACCTAAGAAAATATCATAGTTACTGTAAGATACTGATAAACAAATTCTTCGCATTATAAAGTCGTAGGCAACAGCTTAGTCCGAAAAAAATTACATTTAAATGATAATAACAATAATAATAATTGTTGTCAATAAATGTTGTGAGTTTGAGTTTAATTTCACATTGCGATAAAAATTAAAATGGAAAACAAGATTGCTGCAAGGCTTAAAGCGCCACAAAAGTTAACTATTTTCAGTTTTGTTATAATTTAATTTAGATAGCAACATTTTTTCGTTATAATGATGCAATCCATTTCACTTTACGCCGCTCCATTCTCTTCCATTGTGGAACAGCCGCGCCAGTAATCACGGTGTGTTTATCCGATTCGCGTTTTAATTCACCTCCCGATAAATGCACCTTTCATATTCGGCTGTTTGTCTTACACAGTTATCTACCACCCGACTTCCGATTCTATTTACGAACACGAGACCGTATTGTGGAATCGAACTGTTTGAATTAAGAACATTTTCATTTAAAAAATTAGGACTTCGAATTAAGAACACTGCAATTTTTCTTAGATTAAAATTAGATAACTCAGTTCATGATTATAAGTTGAGAATGTGACGACTTGTTTTAGTTCTTTCAGTTGACCATCTTCAGTGAAGAATTTAAAATTCAATAGAATTCGATTCTAGGACCATCATAGACGGAGTGCATTCCAACCGCAACGTAACGATATATAAAAAAATCAACAAAAAATTTAAAATTGTTATTCATTTTTATTAATTGAATTGATTGATGTAGCTGGGATGACAATACGTAAACCTACAAAAAAGTTCATATCAAAAATGAAAATTTACAAAAGTCTACTAAGATATTTATAAAGATTATTACATCAAAAACATTTTAAGATCTTTAAATTATTCATAAGTAAAGTGGTGTCATTAGTCCGGCAATAAACGTGCGCCGGCGCACCCCACCCACACCTGCGCAGCCCCACAAATTAGAGAAACACATCAAAGACTTCTCTCTCTAATGCAATGGTGTGTCTCCGCCACACCTGTGTGCGGCCACTTTATGTAAAACACTATTAAACCACTCCACACAATGTACTGCTTCTTTGGATATTTTAATACTACTCTGAACTTTTTAATGTTTATTATTAACGTCAGAGAATGAAGTTTGTAGTTTCCTGTGTTTTTAATTTTTAAAAACAAGATCTTTTAAATTTTTTATTTAAATTAGTAACTAGATTATACTAAGTCTAAGAATCAACAGGTCTAATAAATGACTCATTGTATGAAAACTGCGTATGTCACGTCCAAAGAACCTAAGAAATCGCACTTGCAAAAAGTGACCTCAAATAACTCAACAGAAATATAAAAACTGACAAAAACTTGATCAAACTCTTCCAGGTTTATGGTATTTTGTTGAACTGAACACCTTTCATTTCATTTGAAGCATTAAGCATTTCAAGACTCACGTTTGAGGTGCGGCCACACCGCAACGAACAAAGAACGGTTTTTAATTTAGTGCGTTTATATTTAGAGGGAATGTGGTTAACGCCATCGGCACCGCGATTTATGCATATACCTGACTTCTATTCGTGGCGTGCATTCCTTATTCCATAAGCGGTTACTTATTTGGAACATGTTTTGGAACGGCTGGAATATGCCTTCAGTGTCTGGAATTTTCTTGCTGGCTTGTTTTATGCCAGTAATAACATAAAGAAAGGAAGAAAAAAAAATCGTGACTGTTAAGATTTTTTAAAAAGAGAACAAACAACAGAAACAGAACAGTTAATAAGTATTACTGTTGGACGGTTTAGGTAACATATTGTGGATTGTTTTTTTTTTTTTTTTGTACCTATGCGCAGAAATGGTATTAGATTGTCCATGGCCTGGAAGATACCCCATAAGGTACAAGGTGCAGAGCAAGGACGCCTTAAAGAATTTGCCATCGTAGAGCAATAGATAATTGTGCAAGTGATGAGGTGGAAAAATATGACTCAAACTGCTGGCAGGAATAAAATCAGGAAAGAAGATGCTTTCCAAACAGTATGAATTATTAAATTGAAAATACAAACTGAAATATAGATGCACAGAAAAAACAGAAAAATAAGACCATCACTGGGAATCGAACCCAGGGATTACCAGGACCTGGGTTCGATTCCCAGTGATGGTCTTATTTTTCTGTTTTTTCTGTGCATCTATATTTCAGTTTGTATTTTCAATTTAGGTTTTACGGGATGACCGTAAAAGTAAAAATTTGGAATTGAAATAAAAAATACAAAAAGATTCCAAAAAACCAATCTTAATTGAATTATTAAAGTTGGATCTTTATGTAATGTCTTCCAGGTAAATTAAGCCACTAGCATTTTTTCTTAAATTCTTTTACTATTTTTAGGAAAAGTGGCAATAAAGACAAGCCAGCGAGGGAAAGGTGGCGACCACGAATCAAACATAAAGGGCAAGTGCGACATCAGACGGCCACCAACGAGATGGACGAATAATCTGATTCCAACCGAAGCAACTAGAGGTTTAGGGGGGAGGCATTTGTTAAAAAGTGGAGAAACTACGACTGATTTTATTATGATAATAATGATGACGACTACACGCACACACCGAAAGATTAATTTCACCATCCATGATAAGTGTTAACTGGCGGTTAGGTGTATGCCGTCTCTATTTGTTTGTTCGAATAGACGGAGACGGCATCACATTTAACCGTCGGTTAACGCTAATCAATGGATGGTGAAACATCCCCTAAGTGTCAAAAGGCCTCCCATGAAGTGGAACTGCGATATTGTGAGGTTTGCGGGCAATTTATGCAGGTGGCATTTTTTTTATTTGACTGGATGGCAAACGAGCAAATGGGTCTCCTGATGGTAAGAGATCACCACCGCCCATAAATATCTGCAACACTGGTGTTGCAGACGCGACACCAACCTAAAGGCCTAAGATTGGATACCTCACGTGCCAGTAATTTCACCGGCTGTCTTACTCTCCACGCCGAAACACAACAGTGCAAGCACTGCTGCTTCACGGCAGGACTAGCGAGCAAGATAAGTTAAGGGGCATTATTAACCCCCGATGCAAAAAGACGGGTGTTATGTAAAGTGTCTGTGTCTGTTTGTGGCACCGTAGCTCTTAAACGGGTGAACCGATTTGAATGCGGTTTTTTTTATTTGAAAGAAGATTTTCTAATGATGATTCTTAAACATGTTTCATCAAAATCGGTTGAGCAGTTTTTGAGATATTGAACTTTGAAGTGACAAAAGGGTTTCCTAACTTTTTGTTAGTTAGGTTATGAACAGTGGACGTCTTCCAACTGTTGACGATATACAACATCTCTTCTGTTTTAACCTGCAACAAGCAGGAACGCCTCTTTAATTTACGTTAACACCTTTATTTACAACATAAATAAGGCTCATTAAATAGTTTAACGCGGTGTTTTGATGTAGGAAACGTGTTTTATCACGTTGAACCAGGTTTACGTTCGCCAGGTGCCATTGAGGTGCTTAACGGTCGTTGGACGTAGCAATATTCTTGGAATTCGCGTAAACTGACTTTATATCAGTGATTTGGCTTTATTGGTGATAGAATACGGTATGTTATTTAAATTCTACTTTGATCAAAGGTCCTGATTTATTATTCATGATCTTATCATTTTGCAAAACATATGTACTTAATAAATTTTAAACAGAAACATCTTACATTTTATCTTTATTTTAAAAGAACAATTTTCGTTTTGAAAACGAGACTGAACAACAAAAAATGGATTTTTCAGAAAAAGTTCTTAGTGATTCCTTTCGAGGTAAAAAACTAAATATATTATAATTACTTTGCTATTTATATTAGAAAAAAAAATTAACATTAGAATACTATTTGTTGTTTTTATCAGCCTTTTTTACAGCTATCATGTTACAGATCATTTCGGTACTGATAATTATATTTTGTCAACTTTAATTGAAATATCCCGCAAAACTTTTACGTGTACTGTCAAACACACCAAACCACTGGTTGTAGTATACCAGATATTATAGCTTTACAACACGGTGTAGAGTTGTTCAGGTTGACGGACAGACAGATAGACGATCTCGTTTAGATGCCGCCGTGCGGACGACGTCGCAAGATTGCTCGCTTATTGTGGTTGGCTTTTAGGGGCCAGTGGGGATTAAAGTTCTAAATAAAATAGTTATAGGGACCCGTACCTTAAAATTAAAAACAAAAGGAACCCTTAGAGGATCACTCTGTTATCCGTATGTACGTCCGTTTGCCAAGGACCTTAGGAACGCATTGGAGTTGCAAGCAAATCGATATCAAATACTACAGGAGGTCTGCTTCCCTTTGAAGTATAAAAAAACAAGTTTTGAAATCAATACAATCAAAAGACACAGCCTTTAAAAACTACGATTCCATACAAATTGTCGTAAGCAAAAAACTTAATCGAAAGCCAGATGCCATCTCTGTTCACAGTAGTGTCTTTGTTCGTAGGTCTTTGTATACTTACTTACTTTGACTTTGTATACTTCGCGGCTACAAGGACGTCGATCGTCATAGCAGTTGTCTGTCTACACTTTTTATTTTATATCATTTTATAATATTCCGAATATTCCCGTAGTTTAATGTATAGTTTCAGCTTGAAGTCTTTAGCAAAACTCACATACAGAATCTTCTATTTGTATTCCTAGCATTCCATAAACAAACGCTTTAATGTAAAATTAATATTTTGATATCTGGCAACACAAAATAATAAATGTGCACCAAATTAGAACTGGCAACAAAACGAATTAAAAATAAACACACCGGTAAGTTTCACTATCCAATCATTTCCGGTGCTCGCGTTCCAAACGATACGAATTTGAATTTGAAAATAGAACGACGCATAACGAATGGCCGTGGAGAAACGGACATTTACCTACGTCTATTCGAATTAAAATGCAAAAAAAAAATGTAAACATCTAACCGGCACATGATTTCAAAACAAGAATAATAACCTGGAAAATTAACGATCGTTTTTAACAACTTGCCGCAAATTGCCGGTTATGTTAGCACGCTTCTTTGGTTCTGCGTTGAAACGGCGCAATGTATGATTGACACACTTTTCTTCACGCGCAAATGACAGCTCTGTGGCGAAGGTAATACTCGATTCAGCCCACGTTACCAACTCTTTTGACTTGTTACTCTGTTTGACAGTCCACGAAATTGGGTGAAAAGTAATTAATATGAGGACGTCGCGTGAATTTTAAATTTAAAACGGCCACTGAGGTATTGGCGGAATTATGCTTTATGACGGCTTTATAAATCGTAGGGAATTACATTTCTTTTTATTTACTTTTATTCAGCTTGTGCCTTTTCACTTCAAAATAAAGTATTATAGTTCACTTGGCTCCCACTATCGAAATTTTGCTCTAAAACATAAATTTAGTAGGTACTTAATTTGTTTAAAAATTAAATAGACGACTGTAATATAAACACTTCAAATCAAAGGTTGACGCTCTCCAGCGCTAGATAATATCGATTATCCTCAAAATAAACTAAAATATAGCATTCACCGCGTTTTCTTGAAACTAATTCCACGGATCAACGACCCCACCTAACCACTTTATAGGTATTATTTCGGAATAAATATTCATAGATAAGTCCCGTGGAGTTTTTTAGCGATCCATTACACCTACGCACACCGATAGATCCCTAATCTTTTGGCTCGCTCTCAACTGATCGGCGCGGGAGTCTTTACACAATACGACGTGGTAAGTCGTTGAAGCGCCGAGATGATTTTGCAATTTTTGAGACCAATAGGTAACTTAAAATTCGCCTACAATTACAACATAAAAAATATCAACCACCGTAAGCATTTTTAGCAAAATAATATTTATTATAGTTGTTAAGAATCTGCAGTGGTGACTTATAATTTTGTCATTTTTTAAATTTCATGGCAATATCAAGGTTTTTCTACCTGATTTTTATCCATATTACATATCTGTATCAAGTTTCAAGTGGATATTGGACGACAAATCAGTAAAGAGTTCCGTCCTGCGAAGGCGATTCTGTCCAAAGCATCAGAATTCACTAGTTACCTATCTGATTACTGTATTGGCACTATTTGGCACCTGACTTAAATAAGTTTGTAAAATTCGGTTCAAAAATAAATAGTCAGTACCTGGGCGACCAAGCTTTGTTCGGCATAAAACTCGATAACAAGCGTTTTCGCAGAGAACCCCTACATACCTAATTTCATCAAAATCGTTGTAGCCGTTTGCGAGATCCCCGAAATATAGAAATGAGATTAGGTAGATAATGTCATAGCGAAAAAATATATGGTACTTAATAAAAAAATATATGGATTTCATGGATGTGTATATGTCAAAAAATCGTTGATGGAACATGCAGTTTAGTTTATTTCAGAAATCGTGTCGTTCTTTGTAAAAGAAGGTAGCTCCACTAGACAGTTCGCACTGAATTTTCATACGTTTGCTGTAAGTTTTTCAGCATTGTTTCAGTATTCAGTACAAGGTTTATGATACTAGATTACGTTGTTGTGATAGCGGGGCGGGTCTATTTATCAATCTGTGCGAGGTAAGCTAAATCTGAAGATTTTGGAGCGAAAACAAGAATTTTAAATGCTTCGAGCTCACGCAAATGGGTAAGAGGTAATGTTTTAATAGAATGTGGTTAGCAAAACGGTTTAAATTATACCTTCTGCATTTTTTATTAGAAAACAGTACAAGTAGCCTGTGCGGTACTTGTTTTTAGAATAGGACGGACTCATCTTTCCGAGGGTGTCATCAAAGGCGACTAAAGGACTAACATCTATAGCCAACAACAAACTCCGGACTCCAGCGCTGCGGTATGGAAGCCAAGGGGAAACCATACTATTTTACCAAGAAAGATGGAGGCTTACCATTGATCCTCATTTGATGACCACGACCACTATGTCAAGAGTGTAGCGTCTCAAGTCAAGTCAAGCGAGAGTTAAGTAGCACAGCGGAGTCAGGAGGTAGGTACCTGGGCGTTTAAAAAAAAGTATTCCCCTTTTTTTTTCAAAATGTATTGTATTTTTTCATACAAAAATTTCTGAGTCAGTTTTGTGACATCTATCTATATTGAGTGTATGAAAAGTTGAAAACTACGTCACAAAAGTATATGTTTTTTGGTAGTTTCTTTAAACTAACTAAATCGATTCTGAAAAGGAAAAACGAAATTATTCCAAAAAAGAAAAAAAAAGAAAAGGTACAGTCGCGTTCATAAACTTGTGAGCAAAAATTTGATCAAAAATATCTGAACACGACTCTATTGTTAACGGCGTAGAAGCGTGCTCAGATATTTTTGATCAAATTTTTGCTCACAAGTTTATAAACTCGACTGTAGAATTTTTGTAAAAATTCCCACCCACTCACTTTTTTTTTTTTTTTTATACGACTGGAAGGCAAACGAGCAAGTGGGTCTCCTGATGGTAAGAGGTCACCACCGCCCATAAACATCTGCAACACCAGGGGTATTGCAAACGCGTTGCCAACCTAGAGGCCTAAGATGGGATACCTCACGTGCCAGTAATTTCACCGGCTGTCTTACTCTCCACGCCGAAACACAACAATGCAAGCACTGCTGCTTCACGGCAGGATTAGCGAGCAAGATGGTGGTAGCAATCCGGGCGGACCTTGCACAAGGTCCTACCACCTGCAAACTCACTCACTCACTTTCTGCTGACTATGTTTACATCGTCATGAAACCTAAAGTGTATACACCACTAGCCGTTGCCCGCAACTCCGTCCGCTTAGAACTCGGTTATCGCAATCCCGCGGGAACTATGTAATTTTCCGGGATAAAAACTACCCTATATCTTAAATGGTTCCAACGGAAGACCAGCGTCGGCCGCAAGGTCGACATCATGCTGAGTTGGGACCATTTCGTAACAAAATTTGTTTCCTTTTTTCTTTTTCTTTTATTTGTAAAAAATGTCACGAATAAATGTTTTTCCTTCTTTCTTTCTTTCCTATATCCTTCCCCGGGACTCATACTATCTGTATCCGACTTTCATCAAATCGGTTCAGCGGTTGAGACGTGATGAAGTAACAAACAAACTTACAAACTTTTGCATTTATAATAAACCCCCTTGCAAAAAAAAACGGGCACCTATGGTTTTTGTATTTTATGTGCATGAAAGCTTACTTTCTAGGCTTCAATGTTTAAAAATCTGAAAACCATAGGTGCCCTATTTTTTTGTAAGGGGGTTTATTACTGGGATTATGAATTGACAACACTGTACGTTTTATAAATAGGTCTGTGGAGGTCGAAGTGTTTACTCCAAATACTAGACTAATTTGCAGTACAAATCCGTTTATTACTTGCTGTTATACATACGTTAGTTTTTAGTCGTAGGGGAGAAGCTGCTGAATCTAAAGACTGAATAGCATCTCAGCGGTATCACAAAACTGAGCAATCCTGTGTTGTTGCACGTCTTTTCTAATAAGACGACCAGATGGCCTAGTGGTTAGAGAACCTGACTACGAAGCTTGAGGTCCCGGGTTCGATTCCCGTGTCGGGGCAGATATTTGTATGAAAAATACGAATGTTTGTTCTCGGGTCTTGGGTGTTTACTATGTATTTAAGTATGTATCTATCTATATAATTATATTTATCCGTTGCTTAGTACCCATAACACAAGCTTTGCTAAGCTTACTTTGGGACTAGGTCAATTGGTGTGAATTGTCCCGTGTTTTTTTTTTTTTATCTGTTTACTTCTTCCAGAAACCTTTTTTTAAGCTAAGTATATACTGTATCTCGATTATTTCAGCGTCCTGATGAGAAATGATGGGACCTAACTTGAAGCGTATCCTCGATGGCTCTAATATAACCCCGGCTTTAGTTTTAGGTGGTACTTATGGAGCCAAAATAAACCTTTCTTTCTTTCTTTCTTTCACACCCTTTCTAATCAACCTACGCTTAAATGGTCCTACTTTGTGGTACACATGTTGTAACCACTTGCTGGCTGCAGTACGAATGGGCCGGCTCGACCGGGTTAGTACTACACTCCTACAGAATACCGGCGTGAAATAGTAGTTTTGCTACTGTGTTTCGTACGGTGAGTGGGAGATACGGAGGCCCAACTCCCCTCCCCCTTCCCCCTTCTCTATACCCCTCCCTTTTAGGCCGGCAAGGCACCCGCAGTCCTAATAATGCTGTAGGTGTCCATGGATGGCGGTGATCGCTTACCATCAGGTGCCCTGTATGCTCGTTTGCCAGGTATTTGATAAAAAAAAACTTTACATTGGTTTAAAGTTAAATTTTCCTATTCTCTCAAAATAGCATTAGTTAAAGAAACATCTCAAACAATACGGAATTTTGGAACAGTTAATCCCACACGACAGGTGTGATGCGCCGGGAATAGAACCCCCGACGGCGGATCGTAGCGTTTCGACATCAGGTATTTTTGTGAAGCTTTGTTTTAATTTTTTGGCTGCGGAGAGGTGTTTGGTGGAAACAAATTTACCAGAAGATTTTCAAACTTCTCTAATTCGAGGGTTGTCCTAGACGTTCACTATAGATAGTTCTGTGCGGTTATCTCAAATTTGTGATTATATGGCCTTTGCCATGACCAGATCTTGATGTTGTGTCTGACATCTGGTAGTATGGTGTACGGTTGTATTGCTCTGAAGATGAGCTCTGGTTGAGTTCGAAATGCGTCAGTGTATTGTGGTGGTGGTGATAGATGTGTTGTGTGATATCGATATAATTTAATAATATTGTAAATCTGAATAAAATTAATATACTTCGTTGAATTTCTTGCCGGATTCTTCTCAACACAGGTTTTTGACATTCATAAGTGCTTGTTATAGCCTAAATTGAATAAAGATATTTTGACTTTGACTTTGACTTTAATTTGTGTGTGTTCTTACAGTGTGAAGGTGGAGGAACTGCATGAACACGCATATTTTGCATAAACTTAGCCATCGTAAGGTCGCGGATGAGCAAAAAAATTCTTTTAGTTCACTGATATGGACTAGTGATGTAACGAATGTTTTTTTTTGAACATTCGCGAATGCGAATATCTGCTACCGACATTCGCGAATGCGAATGCGAATATTCAGTTTTTCGTTTTTGCGCCAAATTGTCTATGGGAGTCTCGTTCGAACGAAGTGCGTTCCGGTTGTACTTTATTCCGAGAATTACCAGTTTTATACGAACGCATCGCAAAGTAAATAAATAAATAATACCAAATCATTAAGTGAAGACTGATAATGTGATTACGAGATTAAGTTGTTTTGTTTGTATAAAATCATAAGAAATGAATGTATTTTGATTTTATTAACCTATCTGTTATCTAATAATTGTATTTTTTCTGATATTCATATTCGCAAAACATTCGCAGGAATTTTGCGAATGCGAATGCGAATATTCATTACATCACTAATATGGGCCTCCGCAAAGTAACGCCTGATTCAATAAATATTTTTAAACTCTTTTTTTTACCAAAGCTAGTGTTCCCAGAATCTAATAAGGGCTCCGCGACCCCCCTAAAGAGGCTTCGCGACCCCCTGGTTGAAAAACACCAAGTTAGCGCCTTTGCCACATTTTCTTCTCATAGCAGTCATACAGCTCGCGTGCGTATCGCATTTGTATCGGTAGAAACATAGTTATTTATGCAACTGTATCGTAATAGGAGTCCTTAAAACACGAGTGTGGTTTTATGAAACGAGGCGTAGCCGAGTTTCATAATAGGGTCACATGAGTGTTTTAAGGCCTAATTACGTACAGTGCATACTATTTTATCTGCATCCATATAATAAATCCTCTATCATGTGTTCCGCGAAGCAATGAGAATGACCTGCATTAACGAAAACTAGGTAGGTATGTCTGTGGGAATGAGGGTGGATTTTTGTAAAAATGATTTGATGTGAACGAGCGATCGAATGACCGAAGACTAATGTGGAGTGAATGAGACGAGCGAATGTGTAAAAAATATATCTGTATCGTAATGACCATTACGATACAGCCGAGTTCATAATAGAATCCAATGTCGTAATGCTGGTCATTATCTATGGTTTTTGAACGCATAATGAGGATTTACTATATGGGTGTAGATAAAGACTATTAATACATAGTATAAAGCTTATGCTACCGCGTCTCTCTGTCTTACGCATTAACCTTGTTGATGTGCCAAAGGAAACTTTCCAAAATTGCGGAATTATACATTAGGAAAATTATGGAAACTTCTCACAACAACTTTCCGTTTCTTAAATTTAAATCTCCTATATTTATTTCCAGAATTTTCCGAGAACTTTCCCAACTATTTGGAAACTTTCTGCAACTTGCACATCGTTAGTTATATACTACATTTTATTTTAAAAAACGTGGTGGCTTAATTGGCCTGGGCTCGCGTGGAGACAACGGCCCAAGCTCTCTTATTCTGAGAGGAGGTCTGTGCCCAGCAGTGGGACGTATGGGATGATGATGAATACATTTATTATTAACCCCTGACACTAAAAGAGGGGAGTTGATTTAACGCCAATATCATAAATACTGTCTGTCTGTAGCACCGTAGCTATCAAACAGATAGACCGATTTAAATGCGGTTTTTTTATCTGACTGCGAATCACCTTGAGTCTTGAGCCATTTTTGAGATATTGAACTTTGATTTCTATGATGGTTAAGTTATTTAACCCCAGTTTATTTCGAAAATACAAACTGAGACATGGATGCACAGAAAAACCAGAAAAAGTGACCAGCACTAGGAATCGAATCCAGGTCCTCAGCAAGCCGTGCTGCGTGCTATAACCCCTACACCACCGCTGGACAGGAATCTAGACACGAATTTTTTGTATGCATACGTATCTCAGGTTGCTTTTTATCTACTACGCTACATAAGCACCAGCACTAGCGACATCTATGTTCCGCTCTCATCGAGAGACGTCACATTCTTTCGGAACTAACCGCTCACCCAGACAAGAGATGTCGCTACTAAGCAAAAATTATGATTGGTTTTTTGGAGTCTTTTTGTATACTTTGACCCAGTTTATTTTTTCAAAAAAATTCAAAAACCCGACTGCTTTAAAAGTACTAAAAAGAAGAAAACAAGTCTAGCGGGCCCTGAACTCTGGTAAGTAGCTAACTTAAAGTTCAACAGTCGGGCGCCATTAAGTACTAAGAATTTTTGAGCTGGTCACGATTTGAATGGGTCCCGACTGTTGAACATTAAGTTAGCTACATAACAGATTTCTAGTCCACTAGACTTTTTTTTTTTTAATTTATTGTTGTATTTCACACTTTATAGAAACAAAATGGCGCGGTTTCCTATAGAGAGCGGTGTCAGTTACCGCTCTCTAGGAGGAAGAGCGGTATTGGCATTGGTCTCAAAAAAACAATGTTTATTTTTATATATTTTTTTTATAAAATAGGCCAATTTAATACACCTATTTGAAGGCTTTTGGTTTTAGTTGTGTTTAAAAAAATTACCCTATTTAGAAGTTACCGGAATTATACCATAGCAATAAACTTTATCTTTTATCTTATCTTTCAGAATAAGTAATAGTAGGTATATAGGACCATAGTTGCGCGGGCGCTAAAAACTACGTTTTTCTTTGCCCGTCACAATTATTTAAAAAAACGTAGTGTCATCTGTCACCTGGCAGTGTTAGAATTGGGCGGTTTAGTTATATAACGTTTATTTACGATGAAAGTACACGATCAATTAGTATTTTTTTACAAAAAGGTTATAAAATAATTTTCTCAAAAATGTCCGTAAAAGTTGACAAATTTTTTGGAATAAAATTAAATTGCATAATTTTATGTTGAGAAAAATTTAATATATTTTCAAAGATTATGCACCATTTTTGAGAAAAGGTTTATATTAGCTCGGCTGGAATAGCAATTGCTGGCTTCTTATTAGTTAAACGGACTCGCAAGCTCGTCCGTTTAATACTCATACTCAGCCAGCAATTGCCTACTTCCAGGCCACGACAATAATCTACTATTGTTGGAACTCCGGACTTTTTCTATTGGGTCTGAAATAGCTTGTGGTGTTATCGGTGGAAAAATACACCTGCAGTTTATTTTTAATAAAAAAGGCGGGAAAGCATAAGTAAAATATTGGAATACAATTAAATTTTATCATAAATATTTTGAGAAAAAGTTTATTCTATTTTAGAATTATTCACCATTTTTGAGAAAAGCTTTATATTAGTCTCGGCTGGAATAGCAATTGCTGGCTTCGTATTAGTTAAACGGACTCGTAATACTCATACTCAGCCAGCAATTGCCTACTTCCAGGCCACGACAATAATCTACTATTAATAAGCCTATTCCTCGAAATGGTTTTGGAATTAGACCACATCGTAAAAAAGTGATCAATGCCAATTACGGCCGCTATGTGACGGCACCGCTGATCCTAGGACACCAAGGCTTTAGCTCTTTCCCAACGTCGGCTACGCGTTAAGTAAATGAAGTCATAAAGACTCTTAATAATCTAAGATGGTTACCCTAATGATGGCCACGGCGACTGGCGAGCCGCCAAGCCGAGCTGTTTGCTTGTAATTCGGAATCAATATGCTAGCACACGTGCGTGCTGCTATTTAGCGCGTAAACGCTGTAATCGCGTCTGTAATTCAGCTCAAATGCGACGCCATAGCGGCGTAGCGCCTGCTGGGCTACTCCGAAACTCGAAACTCGAAGTTCGTGTCGTGCGGTCCCTCTGACACTTAGACTGTTTGATACGAGAGCGAGAGGGACCGCACGACACGAACTTCGAGTTACGTGTTTCGTAGTAGCCTTGCTGAGAGCTACTGACATTTAATTATTGGTGTGTACGGGGAAATGCAACTATGTGGCAATGTATTAGAATGGGCAGTGGGTAGATTTGCCTATTTTTGTACAGATAAGCGGAATTTAGTATTTACCCGACTGCGAAGAAAGGGGGTTATGTGTTTGACCCATATGTATGTACGAACTAAAAGAATTTCCTTGCTCACCCGCGACCTTACGATAGCTAAGCTTATGCAAAATATGCGTGTTCATGCAGTTCCTCCACTTCCACACTGTAAGAACACACACAAATCACACAAACCCATCTATCACCACCACCACACTACACTGACGCGTTTCCAACTAAACCAGAGCTCATCTTCAGAGTGACACAACCGTACACCATGCTACCAGTTGTTAGACTAACGAACCACAACCACCGTTTTAATTTGTCACTGTAACTCCCCACTTTCACTTTAAGTTTTGTATCGTGCGTTTGTCAGCCCATACGTCCGTATATCTGTACCACATAATATAATTTAAGCACGACATATTTAAACATCGGTAAATCATCTTGATACAATTACCAGTAAATTTTAATGGCTAAGTTATGCTGACGCTAAATTACCTGACGCTCTTGGCACTTCGCTGGGAGCGGCCAATAATTAGCACTAGCATTAATTCGCGGTAATGACGCATTACCAGGCGTCCACTGGACCACCGTGGAACTAGAGTGACAACATGTACGTATCTGTTTTGAACCTTTGTCGAAATTAATATAATCATCATCATCCTAGCCTATATACGTCCCACTGCTGGGCACAGGCCTCCTCTCAGAATAAGAGGGCTTGGGCCATAGTTCCCACGCGGGAACTTCGCACGCACCATTGAATTGCTTCGCAGGTTTGTGCAGGTTTCCTCACGATGTTTTCCTTCACCGCAAAGCTCGTGGTAAATTTCAAATGTAATTCCGCACATAAATTTCGAAAAACTCAGAGGTGCGAGCCGGGGTTCGGACCCACGACCCTCTGCTTGAGAGGCGATAGGTCAAACCGCTAGGCCACCACGGCTTCTTCAATCAAGATAATAATGATCTTAATTTTTAGGAACTTTAAAAAATTGGTTTATTGAAAGGACATAGGTTAAGGTATATCGAAGACGACAGGCTAGCAACCTGTCACTTTTGTACCTTTTTTTTTGTCAAACTTAAAACCTAAAATTGCTAAAAGTGGCTCCGAAGCGGTAACGTTTCGTGTGCTCTGCCTACCCCATTTGGGAATACAGGCGTGATGTTTGTGTGTGTTGTGAATCATACGTTACTTTGCGAAGGTCCATATCAATGAACTAAAATAATTACTTTGCTCATCCGTGACCTTATGATATAGATCACAAATCACATAAACCCAACTGTCACCACTATGCTGACGCGATTCGAACTCAACCAGAGCTCATATTTAGAGCAACACAATCATTCACCATGCTACCAGATGATAGACTACCTATCACCAGATGTCTGAACATTTGCGTTGCTCTGAAAATGAGCTCTGGTTGAGTTTGAAACGCATCAGTGCAACATGGCATGACAGTTGGGTTTATGTGATTTGTGTGTTTCTTACACAGTGTGGAGGTGGAGGAACTGCATGAACTTCTTGCATAAACGTAGCATTATGATGTCGTGGGTGAGCACAGTACCATTAAAACTGAAACGCGGGCAAAGCCGCGGGCAACAGCTAGTTTGTAATATTAGTAGGATGTAGAGTAGCCCTCTTGTTCTGAGTGGAGGCCTGTGCCCAGCAGTGTGACGTATATAGGCTGGGATGGATGGATGGTAGAGTAGGTACACATAACTGGCTAACTAAAGTTTCGCAACTGAGGTTTGGCAACCTGATTCATTTCGCAACTGTTTAATATTTCTGAAACTATAAATATTTCAGGATTTTTATAAAACTAACCTATCCTAAAGGGTGATGGCCCTGAAATAAATCCAGAAATATTTACAGTTTGCGAAATGAAAAGTTGCGATATGAATCAGGTTGTCAAACTTTAGTTGCGAAATGAACGGATATACCTTGTGCCATCTACGAAGAAGCGTGATTTTGACAAAATTAGACATTAATGACATTGTAATAAGAACTACGGCACGCGTCGTGAATGACTACATAAATATACCAACATAACTACATACCTTGCTTGCTTGCTTGGGGTTTCTCTACGGGATCGAATCAGAAATGAGGAGATACGTAGAAGAACAAGGGTCGCCGACATAGCCAAGCGAATTAGCTCGTTGAAGTGGCAGGGCAGGCCATATAGCACGGAGAACAGATAGTCGTTGGGGCCGAAAGGTTCTCGAGTGGAGACCGCGGATCGGAAAGCGCAGCTTAGGAGTCCACCAACGAGAAGGACGGATGACCTGGTTCAAGTCGCGGGTTCACGGTGGATGCAAGCCGCTTCCAACCGAGGCAACTGGAGGTCTATAGGGGAGGCCTATGTCCAGTGGACGTCCTATGGCTGATATGATGATGATGATGATGATGAACTATATACCTACCTTCTGGACTGTCCCACTGAGCAGATATTTTATTGTAATGCAACATCAAAACACAAAAAGCGGGCTAAATGGACAGTTGGACATTTACGAGCGCTCTCAAAGCGCGTATAAATAGTCCGCTAATTCAAAGACAATCGCGATCACGGCGGCATATTTTAATAACGCCAAAGCAGACTGTTCTTGTTTCCGTTGCCGTGAAATTGCGAGGTTGTATTTTTGTGAGAAAGTACTGAAAAAAAAAATCGTTTTGTGTTTTTTCGGTTTTTGTTAAAGAGCTTTGTTTATAAAGGTGAAATCAATATAAATAAAAGAAGGACGATTAAAAAATAACCAAAGTCGATTTCAGTGAAATATAAAAATGCTATAGTAACTTACTAATTGGCCTATATAAGTCCCATTGCAGGTGGTGCAGGTTTCTTCACGATGTTTCCATGACTGTAAAGGTCGTGGCAAAATTCGAATGGGTTAATTTTATTAAATAAGAACGATTATTCAGTACAAGACTGAAAACAAGGTGTATAAAAAGCACTTCAATGTTATTGTAAAAACAAAAAGCTGAATTTTTATAAAAATAAAACATAGCCTTCCTATACTCTTCTAAGAGCCTCAAAAACCTGATGAGCACTCAGCAACAAAACATAAAAAGAGTTAAAATATACATATATATTTATTATTATTATTATTAAATTGTATTGCAACACCGGCTTTAACAGTTCAATCGTGTGCAGTTGAGTCGTTTGAAGTCACCGCCAAAAGTATTGTGTTAGAGTAAGATGGAAGATGATTCAATAAAGAAGTACCTTACACTCTGACCTGTGCTTTGTATAAATATAATCTTTATTTACTCCAATAAAGTGATTTTTCTTTCATCTCATATCATCTCAGCATTATTTCACTGTATAGTTTAAATAACTTTACTGTCGCAGAAAAATATAAAAACCCCGTTATATTTATTTGTAGGAATTTATTTAAAAAATGATTATTTATATGCACATTTCATAAAAACACCTGTTTCAGAATTTGACTGTAACATAGCCTCACGGAGCTTATTGAAAAATACTCCCGATGCCGTTTCCTTTGTTCAGCATTATTGGAAAAAAAGGTGGATGTTATTATAACTATATTATTATTATATTTTTTCCTCGAACGTTTAATAAACTTTTGAAAATTTTATTGGGAAAAATTAACATCTTTGTTCTAAAAAAGGTTTTGACGTAAGTACTCACTGACGTAATTCTTGATCAACGTCATCAGCTGGAAAGAAAGAGAACGACGAAAAGAGCGACCGCTCGCCACTTGCGTTCACCGGTTGCCTGCAATTTTCGCGATATCGTCAGTCCAATTTTGTTTGACGACAAAAGAAAACTAATACACATGACCAATATTTTTTGATAATGCAACTGACGGATTAAATAGAATTATACTTCAATTCAATTCAATTTAATTCATTTATTGCTAGAAATCAATGTAAGTACAGATGTTATTATTACAACGGACTTAACGGACTTTAAAAAAGTAGGAGGTTTTATGTTCGACTCTTAAGTTTTTTTTTCACCTTCTCATGCTCGTAAAGTTTGTGTTTATGCTGGATCTAAGCGACATAAAATGACTTTTTATGCTCTAGTGGCTATAGTAAATACTTCGTCTAAGATCAAGGTGGTCAGATGTAAACATCCACAAAAAAACGATGTATTTTGTTTATTTTTTTTATTTATATAAGAAAAAAACAATGAAATAAATCAATAAAAGTAAATATCATTACATTAGCAATGTATGAAAAATAAAGGTTGTTATTTCATCTCCTTGCAATCGAAGTGAAAAGCGGAGTGTAAGACTCGAGCATTAAACCCATTTTCCCCTCGACGTGTCGTGCGAACGACAAACGTCTCGGTCAAAATGGCTTGTTTTATGCTCTTGTTGTACAATCTACTTTTATGTTCACTGATTACTCCATCAATTGTGCACCGATTTTCTTAGCCATGAAACTACCTAATCGTCGCATTAAGTTCTTACCCCCTATTCATAAACGACAATCAAACCTATTTAGTTATTATTATTCCCTCAATGCCTTTTTAGTTAAAATGCCGCTAAAATTCGTTTGTCCTTATCTGTCACTTCGACATTTGTATTGGAAAGGGACAAAGCATTTGTTAGTTAACATAGGCTCTCCAATCAATGTCAACACCTTGTGAGGTCGATCCCAAACAAACGTTTACCTTCATAAATGCGTTATACGTGTTGCCAATTCGGTTTTACGACCAGACGAGCACGTGTATACATAGTACTTAAGATATTGACAGATACTGTACATACAGCGCACATTATAGAACAGGCGGGCCACTAAGCAATTCGAAAATCGAAGTTCATGTCGCCCCGTCCCTTTCACTCTCGTCTTAAATAAGATAAGCTTCAGCGGGACAGCAAGATACGAAGTTAGAATTTTTCACTTCGTAGATAGGGCCTGCGGGGCTACCACGAAATTTGAAAATCGAAGCTCGTGTCGCCCGTCGCTTTCACTCTCGTATTAAATAAGATAAGCGTTAGCGGGACAGCAAGATACTTCGTAGAGGGCCTGGTCACGCACAGAGGGGCTACTACGAAACTCGCAAATCGAAGTTCGTATCGCACCGTCCCTTTCACTCGCGTATTAAATGACATAAGCGTCAGCGAGACGGCAACCAAGAGCGAGAGCCAGGCACGCATATCCCGAGCAAATTGTTGTTGAGATAGTATGAGTACAAATATTACGACGAGCATTGCCCAGTGGTTAGAGAACCTGACTATGAAGCCTGAGGTCCCGGGTTCGATCGCCGCTCGGGGCTGATATTTGTATGAGAAATATGAATGCAATGAAAAAAAATGTTTAGTTTTAAATAAAATATTTGTTTACAAATAAAAAGGTTACGAAGCTTTGCGGCGAAGGAAAACAATAAACGAATACTAGTTACACCTGCGAAGCAATTCAATGGTACATGTAAGTTCCCAATCCGCACTGGGCCCGCGTGTGAACTACGGCCCAAGCCCTCTCATTTTGAGGAGAGGCCTGTGCCCAGCAGTGGGTCTTCAGGCTGGGATGATGATGATGTTTTTTGGTTGCCTCGTACTTGTAGCTTACTTTGAGACTAGGTCAATTGGTGTCAAGGCGTGTCCCTGTTATTTATTTAAGTATTTACTTAATAAAAGGATCGTGGGTTCAAACCCCGGCTCGCATCTCTGAGTTTTCGGAACTCATGAGCAAAATTCCATTTGAAATTTATTACGGGCTTCACGGTGAAGGAAAACATCGTGAGGAAAGCTGCTCAAACTTGCGAAGCAATTGCATTTTAATGGTGTGTGTGAAGTTCCCAATCCGCAAAGGGGTCGCGTGGGAACTACGAGACAAGCTCTCTCATTCTTAGAGGAGGCCTGTGCCCAGCAATAGGAGATGGTAGCCGAAAAACCAGGTAGATAGGCAGGTAGGTAGGTTTATTATGTGTTGGTGTGCATAGTTCTTATTGTATTGTATTGTAGGTATGTAGGTATTTAATTGGTTTACTTTCGTATAAATGTCGGCAGCCGATTGTAAAATCCCGCCGGATCACGAAATTCCTAGGCATATCGAGAAATGGCCCTATTTCATGATATGCCTTAAAGTTGGCCAGGCATATCACGATGTCTCTGAGAAACAATACGGCAGATGAGAGCAACGCATTCGTCGATATTCCGATATAGCTCTATACCGGGCACATCGTGATATGCCGAAAAAAAGAAAAATTTAGGTACGACGAGCGAAGCGAGGAGTGGTTATTGCATGATTTGTGACCACAACGTACGTACGAGCCAAGCGAGCGAAGCGAGCGTGCCGCGGCAGCAGCCGGCGAAGTGCCAAAACCGATATGGCGGCGTTTCATGATATGCCTGTCGGCGGCCGATCGTAAAATCCGCTAGATCACGAAATTCCTAGGCATATCGTGAAATGGCGGCATTTTACGATATGCCTATGAATTTCATGATCTGCCTAAACTAGCCATATCATGAAATGGAGACGTTTCATGATATGCCTAAGAATTTCACAATCTTCCTAAACGTTACTAGGCAAATCGTTAAAAGGTGAGTTTTTAATGATATGGTGGAGGTCCCTTATCCAATTCATGAAATGGCGCCATTTCATGATATGCCTAGTAATCTGGCGGATTTTACGATCAGCCGCTGACTTTTTTTTTTAATTGGCTGGATGGAAAACGAGCAAGTGGGTCTGTTGATGGTAAAAGATCACCACCGCCCATAACCATCTGCAACACCAGGGGTATTGCAGATGCGTTGCCAACCTAGAGGCCTAAGAAGGGATACCTTAAGCGCCAGTAATTTCACCGGCTGTCTTACTCTCCACGCCGAAACACAACAGTGCAAGCACTGCTGCTTCACGGCAGGATTAGCGAGCAAGATGGTGGTAGCAATCCGGGCGGACCTTGCACAAGGTCCTATCACCTGCGAACATAAACATTAAATGGTACATCTGATTAAATATGTATATTAAATATTATATCCAACAGCGTTGAAGTGTTCGATCAATCTTTATAATTATACGCATCATGCGTGGGTGGGTGGTCGAAGTATCGATTTACGATGCGCAAACGGCGATCGACAATAGAATCGTTGTTTGGATGCAGATGGTGGTTTGCAGGGATGACTGTTCGTGCTCATCTCATTTCATTAAGGGTTAAGTCTTTCTGCAGTCAGTTTTTAGGATTCCGTAGTCAAAATCCAAATTCAAATCATTTATTCAGTAAATAGGCCGCAATGAGCACTTTTACACGTCATTTTTTAAACTACCAGCGCTTTCGGAAAGAACATCATTGCCAAGAAGAATGCGCCGCAAGAAACTTGGCAGAAAGTTATTTTTTGCAAAATAAAATAATTACAAATAAAATACTTAAAAACTACAGTATACAATTAAAGAAAAAATACAAAATAATAATAATACAGGGATGTATGGGGTCCCTTAGTTACAAAACTAAACACTAACTATATCTAAACTATATCTACGTTCAGTGGAAGTGTAGAATGCTTCCACCGTCATAAATTAAAATAATAATAATAATGATAATTCTGAAATATACATTTCAGGTCAAGTAACCATTAAGTCAACGAGGGACCCTTATAATTTCGCCATGTCTGTCCGTCTGTCTGTCTGTCTGTCTATCCGCGGCTATGCTCAGAGACCGTTAGTACTACAAAGATGTAATTTGGCATGAATATACATATCAGTTACGCCGACAAAGTGGTGGTTTTTTTAGGGTACCTCCCATAGACGTAAAGTGGGGGTGACTTTTTTTCTGGACTAATCCTATAGTGTGGGGTATCGTTGGATATAATATATGTCTTTGGGGGTCAACCAGTGGGGCTGCCTTAACAATTTTTCGATTCAGTGATCTGTTTGCGAAATATTCACCTTCAAAGTGCAAATTTTCATTAAAGTCGGGCGTCGAACCCCCCCCCCATCTAAAATCTAAAGTTTAGATTTAGATTCTAATTTAAAAGGAAAATTATTACTACTAAGATTGCTTGAGAATTAGTACTGAACTACGGGGCTTTCAAGAAAAGGCCTTATATTTTCTTAAAAGCCCGGCGACGGACCAATGACTCTCCTTGAGTAGTTGGTATTCATGTGCAGTGATGATCATTTCCCAACAGATGACCATCTCGCTCTCCCCCTCCCTCTCTTAATAGACCTCCGCAAAGTAACGCCTTCTTCTATTTGAGCCGTTACACTCTTGAAAGAGTGGTAGTGATTGGCTGCAAATCTTTCGTCGGAAAAAAGTAAGAAAATTGAGAAGAAAGAAATTAAATATGTTCATTTGATCTGTTGAATGATCCTTTTAGAACAAAAAGCTCAATGCCACTCAATCACAGCGAATATCCGTACTATTATTATAAAGCCCGAATAATTGCGAAACTAAAGTGGCAGTGGGCGGGGCACATTGCTCGCAGGACGGATGCCCGATGGGGCCAGAAGGTTCTCGAATGGCGTCCGCGGACCGGGAGACGAGCTGTCGGTAGGCCTCCAACAAGATGGAGCGACGACTTGGTTAAGATCGCGGGATCGCGGTGGATGCGGAAAGCACAAGACTGGTCTGAGTGGAGAGCCTTGGGGGAGGCCTATGTCCAGCAGTGGACGTCTTTCGGCTGACATGATGATGATGATGATGATTATTATAAATGCTAAAGTGTGATTGTATGTCTATCCGCCTTTCAAGTCAAAACGGAGCGACGGATCGACGTGATTTTTACAATAGAGATACGAGTAGTTTACGGGACTGGGCGCCCGATAATCGAATTCCACGCAGACGAAGCCACGGGCAAAAGCTAGTGCTAATATAAAATTGTACAAACCATGAGATCATCAATAACGCGTTGCACTGTCAATATTCCAGAATTATCCCGGTTCATTAACAAAAGTGTGTCGCCGCACAACAGCTTCATTCACTCATTCAGTCATTCACAAAGCCGTGAGTTTCACAGGAATTGACATTTTATCGCTGTGGGCGGTTTGCTGTAAATTATAAGTATTTACAGTTCTGTGACAGATGTGGGATGAACGGTGTTGTGCAAGATGCTGCCAGTTTAAAATTAAGAACTAGTGCAATGTGATTAAAAGATACTTGTAATACTGTGTGGTATTTACGTGTTGGGTTTGTGAGATGAGCTTATTATGTAGACAGTTAAACTAAGCGTGAATAATGACTCAATACACTGGTATGCTCTGTATCATCATCATCATCATGTCAGCCGAAAGACGTCCGAACGACAGCCGATGGCTCTCCACTCAGACCGGTCTTGTGCTTTCCGCATCCAACGCGATCCCGCGATCTTAACCAGATCGTCGCTCCATATTGTTGGAGGCCTACCGACAGCTGGTCTCCCGGTCCGCAGACGCCATCGAGAACCTTGTGACCCCATCGGCCATCAGTCCTGCCATGCTCAGTCATGCTTTATATACTTGTAGAAAAACAATTATTTAACGTTTCCATCCGTTTCCAGTTGAAGTGGCAATGGGCGGGCCACGTCGCTCGAAGAACAGATAACCGTTGTGGGAGAAAAGTCCTCGAGTGGCGACCACGAACCGGAAGACGAAGCGTTGGCAGGCCTCCCACCAGGTGGACTGACAGCAACGTGAAAGTTCGGGCAACCAGTGGATGCAAGTGGCGAGTTGTCGTTCATTGTGGCGTGCTAAGGGGAAAGCCTTTGTTCAGCAGTGGACGTCTTCCGACTGATGATGATGATGATGATGAAAGTGTCCTTAAAATGTTGGAGTACCTAATGAACAAATAAAAAAAACCAGGCAAGGTTTCGTACATAATAATATGGGGTCAATATTCAATATCCAGTTTCAATTTACTTTTACTCGTTACTTTAACCCTTAAAAAGGTAGAGGCAATTTAGCGACCACATGCATTGACTTGAAAATTCAACTTTATTGTTTTAGTTTTAAGTTACAATATTCTTTTAAATTGTTGTAAATACTACTAGCTTTAAAAATATACTTTGCCAGGTATGTATTCGATAGCTGCTTTTGATTCTGTGGTAGTATGCTCCAGTAAATGGGGCCTTATAAAGCCAGCTAAGCTGTGATAGTTTTCCTTTGAGATTCGTCAAAATTGTCTGAATGACACATCCAGTAGTCCAGAATAGTGATGAGTAACTTAAAGTTCAACAGTCCAGTCAGATTATTAAACAACAGTTTTATTTGAAACAAATGCGAATTAGCTTGAGATTTCGTAAATGACGATGAAAGCGAGGGTAGTTGTGCGCCGGTTTCAGTTTCATCGGGTAGTCGCGCGAGCAGAGCAGTAGCGCGCAGTGCGCTTGTTGAAGCAACCGCTGAGTCACCTTGCTCCAAGAAGGCTACTAAATTAGCCCTGAACATTTCGAGCTAAACTTGATTTAAGACGTGAATTATCCGGATTTGTTTCATTAATTAAATATTAGTGAGTCTCACGGTAGTTTCATGTTCAAAATCAACAGATTTGATGGTTAAAGTTGCGTTACGTCTGTTAATATTTACGTGGAAGCCATCCGGCGCGTTTCCTGAACGCCCTCTTGATTTATGTCCAGCGCACGCGCATGCGACCTTCGCAAGGTAAAATAAGAGTACTAGTTAGTGGTGATTAATTTTTGCTATTTATCTGTAGCTCAGAACAAATTAAAAGGTAAATAATTGATTCATTCAGACTCTACTACGCGTTAGATCTCGATGAAATACCTTCTTTGTTACTCCGCTTCAATACGAGCGAGATAGCCATAGATAGTAAATATTTTGTCAACCACACTAAAAATACTGTAAAAAATTAACAGGAGTGTTCAGAGACAAAGTTACCCGACCACCAATTAAAATATTCTGAACTGATTCTAAAGGCTCTTTAACCTTTAATTTGGCAGTGGTCATCACAATGTACATAATTCAAGACTATCTTTTTGTATTTTCTTAACGTAGAATTTTTTGGAGTATGAAGTACACGAGGCTTGAATCATGAACTTTTTTAAATTTTGTCAATGGTACATTTTAATGGCACCTGGAGATAAATAAAATATTATTATTGCTGAAGATAGAAAAAAATACTGAAACACGCCATTATTTTTGAAACAAAACATACTGCGAACGATTTTTTTTAATATGACTGCTATACTAAAACAACACCTTATATCTTAGTATCAATCGATTTGCATTATCATGTCATACATAGGTAACTATAAAATCTTTCTAATAGAATCCATTAAAATCTCAACTTGTTTTACGCAAAAGAAAAATTTTTTTTTTCTAAATCTTTGAAAGGAGTTTTTTTTTATTAATAAAGAGATGAGATGTCTGTGCGTCAATTTCTTTATGTCAACTGACTCAATAATGGTATTGATAGTAAGTATTTACTTTCCTTACATGTACCGTTATAATTAAATGTCCACTCTGTATTTAACGTTATTTCTTTTGTTGGCTGGCTGTGTTGTGACTTATGAGTACCACTATGTTTTTCGAGCAATGTGAACACACTTACTTTTGTGTGCATGATATAAACTAATAGTGAATAACAATATAATAAACCAATATTTAAAAAAATGCTATGCTCTTTAGTGTCTCTTCACTACGAAATGTTTACTCCGGGATTACTGAAAATACAACAAATGAATCACGAAACAAACGATTCTAAAACAAAGCACTCAACACAAAATTTAAGGATGATACTTGGCGACAATCTCGTTAGTAAATTCGAACTAAGTAAAATAAAACGCGTTTGCATACCCGTCTGTCTTACCTTGCATGATTCAGAGTTATCTCTTTGTTCCCTCCTTTGTGATTATTTCTGATCGCAGGTATGTTTGTATATGTCGCATCGCAACTGATGACTCAGGGAGTATTTTGGACTTAGCCTTAGGAGGTGCTCTTTGTACAGATTCACAGAAAGCCGTGTACGACTGGTTTTAAGTTGTTCTTATTTTCTGTCGCTTGTCGTTTAATATGGTTTTAACCTGACTCCCCGAAGGAAGGTTATGCTTTTCGAGCGTATTTGAATGTGATTTGTAATTTTCGTGTAGTTTTTTTTTAAATTAGCATTTACCCGCAGTTTAGCTCGCTTGAACTTGTGTCCTAAAACTAAATAGGTGAAATGGCGCGATTGAAGGAAACTGTACTACTAAACAGTGGAATGCCATTAGGCGTATGTTGATGTTTAATAAATTTTTAAACATATATCTACCTAATAATTATTTATTTATATTAAAGCTAAAATGTTTACGTAATGTATAATGTTAATTTTATAAGTTGTTAATTTGAAATCTAGGCTTACAATACTGTTTTTTTTTCAAGATGGATGGCTCTCTGTGTCAGAAAAGCTCTGTGTGATGGCATGTCATAAAGTTTAAATAATACAACATATAGTTTATGCCTAAAACTCAACTTGCATTTTATTTTAAACATGCAATTTTGTGGTCCTTCGAACCGGTTGAAACCACAGATAGATTTATCAATGTCTCCGCACGAAAAAACGTTTTAGAATGCATAAATCCAGACCGGATGTAACAGGATGCTAGCGTTATAAATTGAAAGCTAATACAAAATAGTGTTGACATTTTACTTTGACTTTCTACAAATGTCCACCTGTCATTATGTGTGTCACGCTTACGCACCGCCAAACTAGTCACTCAAGCGGCAACAAACCAACTACAACATCTAACGCTCGTTATGCTCCATTGGCGGCTGTAGTATTTCCTATTGACACAGCAATGGTTGCAGCTTTGAGCTTTTGATCATTTTGTTTGTAATGTCGTGGTAGTTGCAAAGTATTAATGTTGCATTAGTAGAAGGTGTAAGTTTTCGCACGTCTGTCTCTCTGTCTGTCGGTGATAGTGACGGGACGGTGATTTCGGTTCCGGATCGTTTGCCACGGTCAATTTATTTTGGAATCCGGTGTTAGATTGGGTTTTAGTGAATGATATGACAGACGCGATTCGTGATTAAAACACATGTTAAAAGCGATTAGTCGTGAGACGAAACTTTTAACGATGACTATATTATATTAAATTCCGCGGCACCTAAGGTCTAGAGTTTTTATCAGTGTGTGTTGCCAGTGATGATCTATGGCTCTGAGACGTGCTACTTGACTGTTGGCCTCTTGGAAAGGCTCAGAGTCACCGAACAAGTTATAGAGAGAGCTATGCCCGGAATTTCTTTCTGGTGACTGTACCTATCTGAATGCAGTGACCCAAAATGGGTCTTGGTTTCCAACACCAGACTACTCCATGCTCAACAATCTTGGGCCAGCTCTTGCCAGCCTTTGACCACGAGACCCGGAAGGTCTCTGAACACAATTTTTGAGACAGCATAAGTTTTTTTTTATTTAAAATTGTGTAACATTGGCCTAGGGTATCAAACGATGGCAAGTGCAGATAAATCCGAAGTTCTAGCTCACTAATTTAGTATGCAAGGTAAGTATTTCTTATAACATTTTCTTTTTAACCAACGCGTCTAACTTTGCATTCCCAATAAAAGTAATAGAAGTAAACAACTCACTTGTAAACAAGTACGCTTCACGTGCAAACCTAATAAAGACATGCTTTACGACTGAACTGACAGACGGACACACGCGTAATCGTAAATTGTTTAACTATCACACCGCAACTTCCGGGTTCGTGTTCGCGGAGCTCTTAAAGGCAGCGCAATAAAGCCGTGCTGATGCCCACCCAGGGTTGATGAGCCAGGAGCAGTGTTATGGAATAGGCGATAGTAATTTCCTGGAATAACTTCACTTGCAATGCTAGTTGCCAATTACGTTTCGAAAGCAGCAAAGACGAAGAGCACTTATACATTTATAGAAATTAACTTTTTTTTTCTCAAATTTACTTTCAAATTTGGATCCTGCACCCTTGGCTTTTTTTCGTATGAGAAGGAACGAACGAGCATACGGAGAGCTGCTTTGTGTGCAAGAAATATTTGTCCAAATCGACCACCGTGTAAACCGCCCAAGCAACTGAAAATATTATTTGCTTGGATAGAGGCGGGCACATGATTGTGAAATTCAACAAAAAATTAATGAGGTGTTGCATCTGTGATACTTTATTATATACTGTAGTCCATTTATCAAGTTTTGTGATGTTCATATTTTCATAATCTTAATTATTTTATTATGATTGTGGTTTTCTATTAGGTAGTCCTTAAGAGTATTATTTTTTTAAAGAACTGGTCTGCTCTGTTCTCAGACAGTACCTATTAATTTCTTGTACAAGTAAGATGTGACTTCATTCCTTCTCACTTGATCTGACCATTTTGTAAGATCCACATCAAATTGTGATCATTAGAATTTGAAACTTAATGTCGACCAGCAAAGTTGACATTAGCTTTGACGTTATGTCCTAAATTTAAGACGTTGGGCTTTACCAGGTTAATCTTTACCTTCCCTAACGAGATTTTCTTTCAATGTTTTTCGCATAATATGTGACACAGATAAAAATAAAGTATTTTTAGCATTGAAATTATACTAATTTAATTATAGAATCTCTCGACACCTTCGAAACAACAGACGAATAAAACAAAAAAAATCAAACACGGCGCCGTAAAAGTCTGCTCAAAAGTTATTTATTCGTTCAGTAAATACCCTTTAGCTACCTATTTATTATATACGCGATAAAGCCAGTTTGATGAGTCGTAAGTGTCACATACCGCGTTATTGATTGGAACAAGTGTCGACGGCAAAGAAGTACGCCATCAGTGTAAAATGTATAAAATATCGATGTTGCACGCGGTATTTTTGGATTATTATAGATTAAATTGCGTAGAAGGTGTTCTTCGTTATAATTTAAATATATTTACTGCCGAGCAAAGACTAACTTATTATTTATTGAGCCGAATGTTAACTTAACATTTCGTTTCTATCTATCACTTTGACATTAACCTTTGCCTCATCATCATCATCATGTCAGCCGAAAGACGTCCACTGCTGGACATAGGCCTCCCCCAAGGCTCTCCATTCAGACCGGTTTTGTGCTTTCCGCATCCACCGCGATCCCGCGATCTTAACCAAGTCGTCGCTCCATCTTGTTGGAGGTCCACCGACAGCTCGTCAACCTTTGCCTGATGCAAACGAAACATAAAGCGATTAAGCTACCTAAAGTGACAGTGAACTTCGGACTTCAGTGCTCTGAGTTGTGAAAGGCAAGAAGTCGTTATGCAGGTTCACTACCGATGAACCCACGACTTTTTTTGAAGAGTGCAAGGACTTATAAAGAAGAAACAACAAAACGTTAAAATGGCTTAATAACAAAAACTTTTTTGTAAAAACAAACCTTACAGCGGTTTTACAATACAAAACAAATATTCTCTGTTAAACACCACACGGATCCCGTTAAGTAAAAAACGGTTTCTTTCACACTGCCTTCACAGAGGCACCTCGTCTGTAGGCACAAATTCCCAACACGATCTCGCCACCGCAACGTTACGACCGGAAGTTTAACATTTCAAAGCTTTCGTGTTACCTGTGCACTAAAAATAACGATGGTGTCGTACTTTGATGTCGACGAGGTGGGCGGATGTCGGCGCGGGAAGCACCACGTGTCTTGAGTTTTGAATGAATGAAAATTAGGTGAAATAAGTTTCTGTTAAACAAAAATATTACAAGTTTTTTTTGCTGACTATACCTACTTATCCTGTACTCGCAATGTCATCCAATTTACATATTTTGTTTACCAAATGTCAAGTCAATCCAACCAGTGGAAGTGGGTCACATTGAACATGTAAGATTTGACCCAAAAACACAAACAAGGTAATTTAAATAAAAGCTTGTAAAAATATAGGTATTGAATTAAGGAAACAATGGTCGTCATCTCGCCATTTTGCATTCACTGGTTGCCTGTAACTCACGAGAGTCGACCACACCGTTTCACTACGAGGTTGTTTCACCTAGTGGGGCTTGCCAACGCTTCGTCTGCTTCCTTTAAAATTAACCCCTCAGCTCTACTGCCACTGCTAAGCAAAGGTTTTCAATTTATACAACTTTCAATGCTCTCTGTTCACTGCATGCAAGGGCCAGTCCTTCAGGAAATGGTCCAGTTGATATCCAGTACCGCCTATTTAACACTTTTTAACCGACTTCAAAAAAGGAGCAGGTTATCAATTCGGTTGTATTTTTTTATGTTTGTTACCTCAGAACTCCGTCATTTATGAACCGATTTGAAAATAGTTTTTTTTGCGTTAGTCTTCAATTAGGTCCCGTAAGCACCAAATCAGGATCTGATGATTGGATCTTAAGGAAATTGAGGGAACTCTTCAAATGTTGTAGGGACACCCATAGTAAATTGGATATATTTAGTAGTAACTCGTGCATTTGCTATTGAAAATCATCATTTAGTGAATTGGAACTGATGATGAAGACTACAGTTGACCATCGGAGTTACTACTCAATAACAAGTATTTCACGGGTTGAATTTTAATTACTTTGACGCAGTTGATAAGTAATTTATGCTCCTCGTAATGCATAATGGTAAAATGGGTGGTGAAGCACCAGGACTCCTCAATAATGAACGTCTCTGCATCGGAAAAA
This sequence comes from Choristoneura fumiferana, assembly GCF_025370935.1. Taxonomy (NCBI): domain Eukaryota; kingdom Metazoa; phylum Arthropoda; class Insecta; order Lepidoptera; family Tortricidae; genus Choristoneura; species Choristoneura fumiferana. The sequence goes on along the minus strand of NC_133475.1, from coordinate 768,168 downwards.
GCAATCTTTAGTAAAAAGTGACGAGCAGTATTGTATCTTAGATTACCTACACTAAAAAGGGTAAAAAAAGAAACAAAAAATTGAACCGACTACAAAAAACCATGAAAATAATTTTCTATCAGTCTGAAGTCGGTGCCTCAGCACGAGCCATCATGAGTGATTGAAGCCCAATGTATAATGCGTAGGTGAGGTAGATGACTATAGGTCCACTCCTGCTGGCTCGTGCTGAGGCACCGACTGACTTCAGACTGGTAGAAAATTATTTCCATGGTTTTTTGTAGCCGGTAATACTTTTGGCACACGGAGTGTCTGAGCTCCTACTCTCTTGTTTCTAATGTCCTTTAAAATTAAATAAATTATGAAATCGCCGTTGCACATCTCTTTCTCTTGTTATCAGTTAATTTCTTGTGTTTTATTTACAACTAGCCGTTACCCGCGACTCCGTCCGTGTAGAATTCAGTTATCGCAATCCCGCGGGAACTATGCAATTTTCCGGGATAAACACTATCCTATGTCCTTCCCCGGGACTCAAACTATCTGTATACCGAATTTCATCTATCGACTTAAAAACAAACAGACTTACAAACTCTCGCATTTATAATAAGTAGTGGGAATAAGTGGGATAATACGACACAATACACATCAAGTGAAAGTAACTACGTAGAATAAGAATCGTAGATATAAAATGCACCTGATGTCAATTTGGCGTAGAGTAAATAAAAAGTTAATTTAAATGCCATTAAGGCGAGACGCGGCGTCCCGCTCGTTCTCATTATTCCCGTCCCGCGGGACTTTGCGACTGCGTAATGAAGGCAATACATAGTTAAAACACTAGATGCCAATTTGAACTAAGGTGGATTTGAATTTGATATCGTTAATTCGATGTCTCACGCACGATGAAACTTTGAAATTATCTTGCAGCGCCAATATTTCTGGACCGGAACTGGATGCTCTTTTCTCAAAGAGCCGTGCACGCTAGCGTTTTTGCCGGCGGTTTTTCGGCGGAGCGGGAACGCGGCGCGCACGCGGCGAGCACACTGAATAATAAGAATTCCTTTTATTGCAGGCATAATACACCCAGTACCGCAGCGTAATCGCCGCGTGCACGCCGCGTTCCGGCTTCGCCGAAAAACCACCGGCAAAAACGTTAGCGTGCACAAGCTCAAAGGCCTGGCAACGTTTCCGTAATTTAAATTATGTTATGGGTGTCTATGGCCAGCGGTTTGCTTTCCATCAGGTGACCCACCTGCTCATTTTCCCCTATTTTATTTGGAATGCATAAAATTGTATTTTATAACTTTGCAGATGATACATGGTGATGTTTTAGGGCAAATATTCGAGCGTTTTGACCGCGCGGTCAAACGTCATTAGCGTCCCGCGTTTATTATAACACTTACAACGGAAAGACGAGTTTTAATCACGCTAAATTCAGCATCGGTATTGTCTTCAATTTTCATAAAAAAACAACCCTGGTATTACCTTTTTTAATAACACCTGCGAAGACACCAATGACAAAAAAACGCTGCAAAAACGCTGAATATTCGCCCTTTAACCTTGATACAAAAGCAAATTCACAAAGACAATTGAATTTCTTCACAGGTATGCGTATTTCCTCACAATGTTTTCGGCCGGGGCAGATATTTGTATGTATTTACGTATGTATTTATCTATATAAGTATGTTTATCCGTTGCCTAGTATCCATAGTACAAGCTTTGCTTAGTTTGGTACTAAGGCAATTGGTGTCAAGTGTCCCATGATATTTATTTATTATTATTACATAAGCCTCGTAAACTCAGAGGTGTAAGCCGAGGTCAAACTCATGAATCCAAGCTCTGCTTGCTACGTCAATATTAGACACACTACAATACAATACAATACAATGGAACTGAGGCCGTATTGCCTAACGTTTTGAAATGACAGATTTCGCATACAAAAACTGTCATTTGATTGCGATAACCAGCGTCCGAAACTTTAGGCAATACGGCCACTGGTTTACGCGCGTGTATATAGCCGGTGTAGTCTATATAGATTATGCTATTAAATATATACTGAGCGGCAAAATATCTGGCCCTCAAATGTATGCAGAAATAGGCAATTTGGTATATAGAGTGGGCCAATGTTTTGCCGCTGAGTTTAGTAGAATTACCTACAAGGTCACGCCAGCGACAAGGCCGGTCGCGCCGTGTACCAGACCCTAATCAGCAGCTAACCCGGTGCTGGCAGGAGCGGAAGCCCCGCGGCGCCCACTTCCGCCAGATAAAAGCCCGTCCTGACCCAATTTCCGGTCTCCACATTTCATAGATCGCGCTCATGATAATTTAGTTAAAAACTAAGGGAACGCTGCGTTAAGGTGGCAAAGGTTATGTGGTTGGAAGTAGCGGGGCTACTATGTATTTCGGTAATCGAAGTTCGTGTCGTTCCGTCCTTCTGACGCTTACTATTTAATAGATCCAGAAACTTTATTGTACAAAATAAGTAAACAAACAAAATTGACAAAAAAAACATTAAAGACAAATCATTTTACCATCAGCGAAATATGTGGTCTGTTACCCTAAGTTGAATCGTTTGCATGTCATAAAACAATAATGCCAATAGTCGTGTTTATCAACTTCAAAGTGTCAAGGGCAGACCTCTTGAGGGGAGGTTTGACCTTAAAGGAAAAGTTAGACTTTAGCGACATATTCATTTGATAGAACCTTGTTTAAAAATTGATAGACCACTTATTTGGCTGATGGTACCTTAACCTCAATAATTTATCTTACTAATAAACCAATAATATTGTAAATTCAAAAATGAGTTTGTTCCGCTTTCATACTTTAACTAGGTTAGCTGGAAGAGATCCCTTTTTAGGGATAAGCTCGCCTTTGTTCTCCTCTCTGTGTATTTGTATTTTTTATTTTTATTTTTATATGCAATAAAGAGTTTACATACATACATACATTAACCACCTAATGAACCGATTTTCATAAAATTGTGATAGATTATATTGGAAGACAATTTTGTAATAAATTATATTTAATTTCGAAATAATTAGTTATTCCCAAGGGCGTACGATAATTGGAACCTTGATGGAAATGGATACTACCCCATAACCCACAAGAATCGCTAAGAGACTCGGAAATGTACCTAACTGCCATCTCTTGGGAGAGAATTGCCAGAAATCCCTTTTCTTTTAGGTATGTGTGTGCGTGTGTGTGTGTGTGTGTGTGTGTGTGTGTGTGTGTGTGTGTGTGTGTGTGTGTGTGTGTGTGTGTGTGTGTGTGTGTGCATATACTATTATCATTATAAAAGTAGGAAAGGAACGAAGTCGTGGGTAACAGCTACTGAAGAATAAAGAATACTTTGGATCCTAAATATCATAGATGGCGTTAGGCGTGGGCTACAGCCTACGGCCACGGCCTCATGGTCTAAGGGGCATCGCGAGTAGAATGGCTCGTTTTTTTGCTCATTTAAAAATCCGTCATCTATTGCGGTGCGGTGTGCCATCCATCTAAAGGTCTCGCAAAAAGTTGCCCTCGCAAAATTTAGGTGTTGCGCCGCCACTGCGAAATCTCTCATCATGTATTTGAATATGTCCTCGGTTCCTTTATGTTCTTTTTCATCGTGATTAAGTCCAAAAATATATTAACTCTACCCACCAGAACGATAGTAAATCTAAATTCCAGTCACTGAATGAGCTCCAAAATGCTTTGCGTAAATATTTATTGCTACACGAATCTACTTTGTCACAATATCCGGTGCTCCATACGTTTATTATAAACGAACTCATACACAAACATACAAAGCTTTTGATCTAGGCTGTAAACTTTATTGATCAAAATGTAGGAGGATATTTAGATGGGGCTCTTGCCAGTCAGATGATTAACCGTTTCTCGTTTCACCTGGTAATTTAAGCAGACGCTTTATTCTCTACGACACTTGGAATAAGAATCGTTTTCACCACTTCTCTCTGTCTCACGGTTAAAGATGAAGGTAGAAAGAGACGAATACGATCACGAACGTCAGTGCGTTAGACAATACGGCCACTGCTCCTGCTCGCATACAATAAGTCAACCCATATTATGGCATTTCTATCTACCGTTGTACCCTGAGGTAGACTCAGTCCATGATTCCAAGTTGAAAATAGGGTTTCAATATGTGTCCCCAAAATATCGTACGGATGTGTCCGTTTTGTTACAATTTTTTCTTAATAATTTTCGTACAAAACAAAACGGAGACATCAAAACAATATTTTGGGGACACATCTGGAGACCCTGTTTTTCCAGCTCGGAATCATGGACTGGGTCTACCTCCCAAATTTTCCCAAACCTCTAGCATTTCAGAATTTTTCGGAATGATGATGGTATATGAAGGTGGATATCCGAGCGCTGATGACTGACCCACTTTTATGTCATTAGCAATGGAGGTAATGTCAGGGTCATCTATGTATTGGGTATCTACTAGTACTTAGGACATTTAAGTAGTCATTTGTATCATGTTTTATTTTCCTAATGGTCATTTGTCTTAATGACTTGTTCTAATAGACTGATGAATTATTGTTATGAATTACCTGTATAAATGAGCTTCATGTCATGACTATTATTTATATTTTAACTTAAACGTTATAAGTATTTTTAGCTTCCATGAAAATTCCAAGTCATTTAGAGCGAGTCCAATCAGCGGCCGGCACCGCCTTTATGCGTCGCTCCGGTTACAATGCACGCGTTAACGACACTACCAGGAACGCACCTAAGTGGCCGACAATCCTTTGAAGTTGTCAAAGATTATGTATAGTTGCAGACTGGACGGCATACATATGCAGTAGTTGAAAACGTTTAAAACACACATATTGAATGCTCTATCTTCTTCTTCTCTTTTAAAATATGGCTTTTCTGTCCTAATTAATAGGTCAATTTTGCCAGTGTCATAGTAAACTCTCTTTGATGTACGGTGATTGTAGTTTTTGCAACTTGATAGTAAAATTTCAGAAACCACGTGGAGACAACTTGCGCATTAAAAAATGTCAGACACGAGAGCAATATAGAATTTTTTGATCACTGTTCACTGTTAAGGTTAATCGCCGCATAAAACACTATCAGAATTATACTTCAACTAGCCAAAGAAACAGAAATAGTCTACATCCGCCATGTTCGAATGCTACAAATCGAATCTTAATGCTCTATTGGAATTTTCCTCAATTTCGTGCATTGACATTTTTTGAACGTATTAGTGTTGGTGTTTGGATAGTCTAGCTCTTAAAAAGCCTGACTACAAAACTAAAGGTACCAGGTTCGATCCCCGGTCGGGGCAGATATTACCAACTAGTATGAAAAAATACAAATGGTTCTTCTCGACTCTTAAGTTTATTTTTTTTTTAAGAATTTACAAACATTTTCGCCAAACTGCTAAGCAATTCGTTGGCGAAGACAGCATGTATATTTAAGTATGTATGCTTTTATCTAATCAAAAATGCTCGGTATGCTCGGTGTATGGTCGGTTTTTATCTATTTAAGTATGCTTATTCTTGTCTAGGAATAAGAACACTCCACAGTTTCCGTGACTTGTCATTTTCGCTAACTGGTCAGTTCCAGCATATAACATCCCGTCAAGAATAAAGGGTATACCTATGAAAAAAAACATCTCAAAAACTCATTACAGCTGCGTTTTCTCTTATCATTTACGATCTGCCCGGTCTACTCCACGCCTCATCATTGCTTCAAATTCAGTGTAACATCTGTCAACCTTGAGTCGACTGCAAGCCAATTATCCTTTGCTTTATTGTTTCGTCTGATACCGTATTAAATAACTTATAGTAATAGTGGCTATTACACTGGTTCAACCATTTATTAACTTGAACTGAAATCTTTGGAACATAGAGCTTCATTTTGAATGTTGAAAATGGAAGTATTTTTGATGATGAAGAGACTTGTAAACATGTTGAGTGTTGAAAATATTTGGTGCCGTCTGCTGTTAGGTAGCACTGGTCTTAGTTGTTCCCCCTTCCCCTTCTTTCCAACACACGTGTACGTGGATGACCGGTTCGGTATACTCCTGCTATAATGTTCGTTGTTTTTTAAGAAACTCATGGGTCTTTATTAGTCCACCATCATCGATTTTTCTTTAGCCATACTTGAAACTCCATGGGTAGCTTTATTAGTATAATGCGGCTTTACTTTCGTGATTTTCACTCCTACTGCGCTTGCCGATGCGGACTCTAATCACGCGCACTTGAATGTTGCACGAAAATGTTCCGAAACTTATAGTAATATTACTCGTGTGTGCACATTAGCGTTATGATAAGTCCCGTGCGTGGTATTTTCACTATGAGCTTTATTAGTATTTAATTCCACAATAACTTAAATACATTTAAGTACTTAGGTACATAAATAATTCTTTAGATATTAATAATGTAAAAAAAGACACAAACAACTTGGAAAAAGAATAATGTATTAGGTAATATGATGTCCCTCCTATTGCGGCTCAAAATAACAGTATCATCGACCGAAATAGTCATCAAAGTAGTAAAATTTTAAGTGTTTCGTAAATACCTGAGTTTCATCGCACTCCACTAAGTGGGGTGTTGATTGTCCTTTGTGTGAGATGTGGAAATGACCGCCGCTAACAGTTTCAATGTCCATCATAAATCACTGTTATGTAAGGTAAACGTCCGAGTGCCCGACACGCTGATGCCCAATAGATGACACCCTGCTATCACCTCTATTGCTAACATTAGATTAAAGATGCCAACTATTGGGACAGTGACGAGCATTCGTACGTTTACCTTAATAATCAAGATCATGCTTAAATTGTGTGATTTTGATTTGATTGCAAAGAGCGTGTCATGCTTGATTTTAGAATATGACAATTCATTACCGTTGGTATCGTTTTTAGGGTTCCGTACCTAAAGGGTAAAAACGAAAACCCTATTACTAAGACTTCGCTGTCCGTCCGTCCGTCCGTCCGACCGTCTGTCACCAGGCTGTATCTCATGAACCGTGATAGTTAGAGAGTTAAATTGTTCACAGATTATGTATAATGGTGATTTTCCACCGGCGAGGTGAGACGAGAATTGAAATATGTATGCATTCTCGCGCGCCCGCCACGAGCCGCTGCGGGCCGCCGCGGGCTCCGCCATACAAATTTCAATTCTCGTCTCGCCTCGTCTCGTCTCGCCTCGCCGGTGGAAAATCACCTTAACTGTGGCCGCTATGACAACAAATACTAAAAACAGAATAAAATAAATATTTAAGGGGGGCTGCTATACAACAAACGTGATTTTTTGCCGTTTTTGCTAATGTCTAATGAATATCGTGTAGATGGTACGGAACCCTTCGTGCGCGAGTCCGACTCGCACTTAGCCAGTTTTTTTTTACATTAAAGGGGAAAACGAGCAGGCAGTTCACCTGATGAAAATCAATCACCGCCGCATGGACAACCACAACGAATGTAGATTTACGAATGCATTGCCGGCCCTTTGAGAAAGAGAGAGAAGAGAGAGGTTCGTTTTTTTGAAGATCCCTAAGTTGTACCGGTCTGGAACCACTGGCGCTGCAAGTTTCCAAAGTTTCACCGTGCATTTATCGTAAAAGGCGACTCATGTGAGAATGGCCAGCAGCGCTCTCAACTGCCTATATCTATAAATATCAAATATCATGGGACACTTGACACCAATTGACCTAGTCCCAAACTAAGCAAAGCTTGTACTATGGATACTAGGCAACGGATAAACATACTTATGTAGTAAATACATACTTAAATACATATTAAACATCCAAGACCCAAGAACAAACATTCGTAAATATTATTCATAAGTATAAATATCCGCCCCGGCCGGGACCCCAAGCTTCGTAGTCAGGTTCTCTAGCCACTTGGCCATCCGGTCGTCAACACTGCATTCCAGCACTGCGCTGTGGTTGACAATGGGAAACCAAACGGTCCGGCCGAAATGGTTGGCAGTATTCCGGCAGATACCGAACCTTCGGCCAAAACTTTTAGCCGAAACCTACCGGACCGAAGTCGAAAATTCGGTCAGACACTTCAAATAAATTTACATTAAAATCTTCATTAGAAGGGTTGGAGCCGTCGCGCCGTTATAATACCTGACGGACGGTGGGGCGTTGATTGACGCTAAATACTCATTAATGGGAAATGAGGTATTTGGTTAGCATGACGAAAATAAGCAGAAAATTTTAAAAGAAATTAGATACCTAATTTTAATTGGAAATTTTATGTTTCTTATAGTGAAAGTTTTGGACAAAATAAGTTTTTTGTTGACTAATAATTTCGTCTTAGTGCCTAATTCTCTAAAAAAACTTGAATACAACGTTTTTACCTTTATACTTAATATGTGTCATTGTCATGCACGTGAATTAGTGAAGGAGAAAAGTAATACCGTTATACTTCATGGAAAAGGAACTATGCGATTTTTCGAGATAAACTCTATCCTTTGTCCTGTCCTGGGACTTGAACTAACTCTATAGGTACCAAATTTCATCTAAATCGATTCAGCGGTTTAAGCGTGAAGAAGAAAAAGACAAACGGACACACTATCGCATTTATAATATTAGTTTGGATACAATATACTATTTTCCGCTGGTCATTGTTTTAACTGTTTGTTTTTATATTTGAAGGACAAATACCTTTACCTATATAGACTTCTTTTTATCTCGGAAAGAGCTTGCGTATACAAACAACTTTTCCGATCACTAAACTGTTTAGTAGATGCAAAAGTAGTATCCCGTACCCTTAGTGTAAGTTTTCGGTTACAAAATACGTCTCGATCGAGTTCGCGTTAAAATCTCAATTTGTATTGAAACACGAACAGCGCCTCTAGCGGAACGTTTGCAATGTTCGTGTTTCCATACAAATTGAGATTTTAACGCGAACGCGATCGAGACGTATTTTGTAACCAAAAACTTACACTAAGGGCACAGACCTACACTCGCAAAAGTTGTTGCGCAAACGTGCCGCTAGAGGCGCTGTTCGTGTTTCCATACAAATTAAGATTTTAACGCAAACGCGATCGAGACCGGCACCAGCCTAACAAAAACAGAAACTGCATCGACTAAAAGTTGTACGTATATATACTCGGGTCGTAAAAAATACTGGCAACAGTATAATAAAACATTTTAGTTCTGATATTTGGAGTCGAGTCTAGGTTTTCCCCAGTTTCTCCAACGGTCAAATGTTAATTGAAAACATCACCGACACTCATACTTCCTCGTTGTAAATCTCGCAATTGGACTCGTCCGGTAAAAGCACACAAAAAATAAAAGCTGCAATTCCCAGAATCCTAACATCAAAACACCCAGCAAATTTCCACCTCGGAACAAAATGCTCATTTAAATAGACAAAAGAAGGTGCGTGGCGATGGCGTCGCCTCAATCTGTCACTGCTGTCAGCTGTCACTGTCAACGTCAGTGGCGACACCTCGCGGCCGCCCGCCGTGATTACACCTGGGGTGTTTTTTTGTTACTTTCAGTGATTTTTGTTTGGTGATACTCAGTGAAAGGAAGTGTAATTCGGGCTTGTTTTGAATAAGGGGAGACTGAAAAATGCGAGTTTACTTTGAATTTATTTTAATGGATGGCGGGTTGGTGCTGTTAAAAATTTTGTATACCTAGGTACATCCTATACTTTGTTTGGAATAGGTATTTAACTAAATGTAAACAAACAACGTCAATTGGTGTCTTAAACATTGAAATTTCCCCATTAAACTATCTAAATATTTACATTTCTGTATTGAAATACACATACAAATTTACAATGAGTAATAAAATACCTCTCACTCTTTCTCTTTAATACCTTTCACTGGTTGCAAAACTTATCTTTATCACATACAATTATTTCATTGTCTCATCGTATTTATCAACTTCATTTAAAGAATTAAGCACATAACAATTACTGAGGTGATTCCGGTGACTTATAAAACGGCTCTTACAGTCTTCCATCAGCTTGTTTGCTTAAAAGAATGATCTTCGTTGGTAATTGTGTTGAGTTGAACAAGTGCCAACATTACCTTTACGGATTTGAATGTTTATGGCAGTTTTTCATGAGGTATTTGGCGTAGTCTTTAGTTGTGTATTTCTTCCTGAGTCCTAACTTTTTAAACAGATGTAGTGCTTAATACTTAGCTGTGAGTTAGTATGTTAAAAAACACATCTCTCGCATAACATCCTAGCACATTATTGGTGGAAACACTGCATGAAGCTCGTAGTCAGTTTAGAGATTTAAAAAAAATCATGTTTACTACTGCGTACCTACAACATGTCTTTACTTAAATTTTTTAACCTGTGTCTATTATCTTCTAAATTTATACTAGGCCCAATGTAATTCTTTTGATTTAAGTAAAATCATAGAAAGACATAAACCATATAGTAATTGGCGACGTTACAGTAATTGCCCACATGATTTTTTTATATGAAGCAACAATAATACAAATAATTTAATGATATAAGCGACTAGATTATTATAATTAGAACGATATTTGTTATGATTTATCACCATTTTTCTTTGTAAATTTTTGATTTAATTCGAGAGGGCTATTACTGTACCGTGGCCAATTACTGTATTACTTACTGTATTATGTATGGCTTAAATTAATAGATTTGTTTAACACAAATATAGGCTTACCTTTGACTACAATCACGCCTGATGGTAAACAAAGATGTTGACTAAGATGGACGTTTACCTGATAAATACCCATTTACGCTAGATTTAAAGACGTCCAAGTAAAACAACAAACATAGAGCTTACACGTGTCGCAAACCAGCAAGGTTTTAATTTAAAACTATCTGTGTAAAATGCGACCACAATTGTTGAAAACAACGACAAATCTAGTTCAAAACTAATTTATATTTCGACGTGAATCCACCAAAGCACCTTGTGGGCACTGCGCCAACATTTTTTGGCACCCGACTTTTTTCAAGCCACATTTCTCAGGTAATCTCTCATAAATTCGGATCTAAGACAACAGCTGGTTAAAACCATTATTATTTAGAACTGATTTGTATGCAAGGAATGCCATTAAACCTGTTTCTGTGAGTGCCGTGAAAATCGTGTCGATGTTCTATATTCCATTCCAGATAGCATTCAACAATTCAAACTTGCTTTTTATTTCTGCAAATCATCTTAAATTTAAAGTAGAATGTTTAAGTCGAACCGAAGTAGCCTAGTATTGATTAGAAACCTTTCAAGCAGAAGATTGTGGGTTCAAACCAATGTAAGAATCTATGCCTAGTGGTTGATAGGATTCTTTTCCGATTTTTTACAATTTCGGAATCAAAAGTTATGTGACTTCCAGCTATCTACATGCCGAATTTCTTCAAAAATTCCGTGTTGCCTCAAAAATTTCTGCGGGAATCCGCTAAAAATTATTTCGTAATTTTCTTCATCTTTTTAGTCCTAGCAGCTATAAGTGTCGCGTTAAGTGAAGGCTACGTTAACTAAGTTTATATAGCCGTTAAGTTGGATAAAATTTCAAATTTTGAGCAGCTTTCTTAACTTTTTATTTTACCGTAATAGGTGAGATGTATGTCATGAATGACCATGGGTAGCGGTGATTGCGTTCCCCCTGCTCGCTTCCTTCTATCATTTGTAAACAAAATATATATTATAAAATAATATTTCTCTCTCTCTAATTGTATTGCCAACAAGTGTTATCCAATCCTATCTGGAATAAAGCAAGCAAACTGTCAATTATCTGACGTGCCAGTCTTACGTAACGTGTACGTGCTCTTTTCGTTTTTGTGTATAACATTTATTAACAATGCTTTATGATAATAGTGCACCAGTTAATAATGAGTTGGTGTTTTGAAGCTCGCAACTCGAAACGCGTCAATTGATAGGTTGATTATAGATATTTTTGATCTCCTTATTAATCAATTCGTAATATAGGATTTTGGCAAACTAAATTCCGGTCAAATGAGAGTCCAACTCACGCACCAAGGCTTTTAGATATCTATGAGTACTTATTCAGTGTTAGCAAAACCCGTCTCCTAATCAAAATATACGCAGCGTGGAGTCATTTTAGAGAGGCAGAGACATGAACAAACATGACATGAAAAATTTAGATTTGCCTTCTTTGTTGTGCAAGAGTTACTTGTGCCAAAATTTCAAGTTTCTAGGACAACCGGAAGAAGGCGCCCTGTACGTTTAAAATTTTCATTATATTTGTATATTGTATACTAGTTCAAAATTATACACGATTTTTTTTTTATAAATAAATTGTTTCTGATTGTTGGCGGCTGAATATCTTGGTATATAATCGAAAATTTTATAAGCACTATAGCATAAAAAAAACATCTTAATGTCGCCAACATCGAGCACTTATACGAAGCTTACAAGCATGAGTACTAAAATATAACTTTATGGCACTGTTGGATCTCCTTTAATATGAAAGATGACTTTAATTTCGTTTCACCCCAACGTCACACATGGCCAGCACGATAACGATAATCTCCGAATCAAGGTAAAAAACTTACCCCTCAGAAAATTGCTCAATCCCCACACACCGGCCAATAACCGGTTATTGGAGCCGTCAGCTAAAAAAGATATCGAATTATGGCCGCCACACGTAGACTAAGGATTAAGGAGGACTTGAACTTTTTTGCAAAATTAAGTTAGGTAAATATTGGTTAGTGATTTGTGATACATATTTTTTGTGTTACGTGAAAGACGGACAAACATACGGACACACATACTTTCGCATTTATAATATTAGTATGGATTGTATTGTTAATCTGATTTAACAAAAAAAAAACACGTCGAGATTCTTGCAGGATTTTTCTCAACGGAGGCATTTGTTTTGACATTGCATTTATTAGCTTAAGGGCCTGTTACCACTCATTGATAAATTGTACGTGCAGATAAAATGTAATGCCGTCGCTGTATTCTTGGACTAAACAAGAAGAGACGGCACCACTGATATCTGTCACGAACAGTTTATCAATGAGTGAAGAAACAGGACCTAAATTTAACCTGTCCTCTCCCAGAGGCACAAATTTGTGCCCAAATTCCTTTGATCCTGTTATCCTGGGAGATGACAGATTAATAAAGATATGTGTTTGACTTTTGACTTTATTTTATAAATGTTTTTCTATTGAATCTAGAAAGGACTTGCACCCGTTATAATTATTATAAATCTATGCATTATAAATAATATCACAGATTTTCTATGGTTTCAAGTTTTAATAGCAATATTTACTAATATTTGTAGTAACTCCAATATTTTTTATTAAATATTTTTCACGATATATACAGCCCGGAAATGCAACCAGCCTTCTGGGCACTCTTCCGCAGGGACAAGTCTTGGGGGAATTGTATATGATATAGTAAAGTTATTTTAAGGATCGTTTAGTATAAGAACTTGAATTGTACCTTTATAATAATGCGTTTGTTTAAATAATAAAAAAAACAGTAAAAAAATATTAAAAAAAAATAAACAGAACAATGTCAAACTAAATAAAATTACAAATCATACCAGAATATTAAAAGAAAATCAAACAAATCCTGACCACAACAACCACGATTTGCTTCAAAACACATTATACGGCATACTTTAAAAAGTGATACGCGAGTGACTCTCTTACTAATTACGAATAAAGCCAGTGACCAAAAAAAGTGCAATATTTAATCAAACAAGTGCTATTTCACGCCATTTCTAGCACAGCACAAGCCCTCTTAACAATCTGTCCCGTGGGCCGCATAATATTTTCCTGCTCGCTATCGGATCGCATAGCACCGGGTGGGCAGACCCCCTTACTAATGAGCTATTTCTGTAACGCGGTGATTTTCCTAAATCAAAATGTTTTTTTAGTGTTCTATACCTCAAAAGGAAAAAAACTCATTCGGCTGTCTATATTTTAAAACCTTTTTTTTCTCAGGAACATGTTGAAAGCTAAAATTAATATCAAACATCAGAATGTTTTAGACTTTCGCGGTCGTTAGTAGGCGGATTTTTGATTTAAATGCGGGGTTTTGTTCCACGTACCTTGCTTTTAGAGAAGCTCGATATTTCGGCACAGTTGCATGCGCCGTGATCACGAGACGACGAGGACGATGAGAAACATCGAGCTTCTCTGAAATCAAGGTATACGGAACAAAACCCGAATTTATATCACTGGTTCTCCACTTACTTCTGGTTATCCTAGAACCATCTGGATTCTATCGCGCAAAAGAAACTCGGATCATAGCTCTTTCCATAGCTCGTTGCGTGACTCCGAGCCTCTCCAAGAGGCCAGCAGTCAAAGATCTCAACGTTTATTGGTGGCTAACTGAATACTCCTCTCATCCACTCAAAGTTGACTAGAGATCTCTACAATAGAGATAAGTTCGCGATTGTATATACAGTCAACCATTTTAACTTCTGGGCCACAATGTCCACCATTCGGTTTGTGCACAAAACAAACAACTTTTTACCCTGGAAAATACAAACTGAAACATGGGTGCACAGAAAATACACAGAAAAAGAGACCAATATCGGCTTGACCTCCACGCGTTCTTAAGAAAAAGGGTCTTGACAGACGGACGGACGGACAACAAAGTGATCCTATAAGGGTTCCGTTTTTTCCTTGCGAGGTACGGAACCCCTAAAAATACTAACACTGGGTTAATAATACTCCAACGGCGTAATTGAAATATTTACTGCCACTAGATGTCGCTGGCAACTGCGAAGACACACGACGCGTTAATAGTGCTAGAAATGTACTAAAACATACTTTATTGCATATTCTAACGTGAATTATCAGTTGTAAATCTCATATACCAACGTGTCCCAGATTTTATATTGAATTTGTAAAGAAGTTTTATCAAACAGTGCTTATTTATCTGTTAAATAGTTAGTGAATAATAGTTAGGTTTTAATAGTCTCAATAATAATTAAAGATTACGTTTTGTGGCTCTCAAGGCTTAGCTAGACATTTAGCTGGCAACCCTGGCCACGCTCAAACGTCAAAATCGACACAGCTGTTTAAATTATTAATTAATTATAATATTAGTGTAATAAGTAATAAAAACATTAAAAACCTTTTAATGTTTAACAATAAGTGTTCGCGTAAAAAAGTATCATCGTACAACACCTGTACATCTCAAAGTAAAATCTCGGCGGCGGAGTAACGTCAGTGCAACGGACAATGTTCAAATATGCAACGTTAAAAAGGGAAGTATTGTCTTCTATAAACCTAAATAAATTACATTAGGGCGTTAAACACTTATGGAATTAAATGCTTAAATTCATTAGCTCCTGATTAGTGTACATATTGTTGAGAATCTGACAGTAATTTCTAACCTCGTACCTACTTCTGTTACGAACCGGTCAGCTGTTCACGCTAGCTATAAATACTGTCTTTATTACCTATTTTATCAAACAACTAGGCTACTTCGTACTACCTGGTCTTGCTTGTCACTCTCTTGTTCTCACAACTACTTCGTATTTCACTTATTAACCACCTCACTTCACTGCTTTTTATGCTTGGTATATAGTTGCGTTGCGGTTAGTTTCAGGTGCGGTGGAGTCACTGTGGGTTACCTGAGCTCAAAATGTCCAGCTCAGTGTTGACTCGCAAGGCCACTGCACGTGAACTCGATATCAAACTGAACGCAGCCCTTAAAGAACTCAAGCAGTCTAAGGCGACGTGTGAGCAGCTACTTCGGGAACGTGACGATGGCGAATACGAGGTGCAGCAGATAGTGTCAAAGAACACCGAACTTAAACGCGAACTAGCCGACCTAGATGTGATGTACACGGATGTTGAAGAACAACGCGACCGACTGCTGGAGACAGTTTGCAAATTACAACAGTGCTGTGACGTTCACGAGCAAACACTTCAACGAGTAGACGAGCTCGAGTATGAGCTCGCCGCCTCCCACGAATTTGTTCGCCAACTACAGGAACAGATTGAACGCCAAGAAGCCGAGAACACCCAACGGCTGTATGACGAAATAATGCCAGCACCAAACGTCTCCTCAACACGACCGGTAATAGGTTCTTCTGGGTCGCCGGTTGTAATAGATTTGACTAAGGACACTTCTTTTGAGTCTAGATCAGTGCTTTTTCAAAGTCATAATAAATTTAAAAAATATCTTAAATTAAACAGGTTCATAAGAAGATCAAAAAGACTATATAAACAACATCACAGTGTTCATAAAAATACAATTTTATATAAAGATCGTATAAGTATCTTAAACGAGCTAAAAACATGTAATGAAAAATTACAACACAGTAGGTACGCGTATGTCACAGACACGTCCGGGCTACGGGAAGAAATAAACCGGTTAGAATGTTCCCTAAGGGACTTAACTAGCAAATACGAATTATGTCAAAATCAAATTAGTGAACACATTTTGGCCGCGAACGAGCTTGTTGATTTATGTTCATTTAACGAACAGCGCGTCAATTCTTTGTTAGCGCGCGAGAGTGCATTGCAAACTAAATTACATAATCAGTCCGAGTCACCCACCCGCAGCGTGGACTTCTGTGACATATCTGTAGGTAATGATGGAGATATCTGTAAGAATGTTAATAAAACCCTAGTATTTTCTGATAGGATAGGAAAGGGATTGGGCAAATTTTTGTATAATAATATATCAAACAGCTGTGTCATAAATAACTGTATGCCTAATGCCTCATTCAAAACAAATAATTGAAAAAATTATGCTCACTCAGGTGACTAACCAGTCAAATTGTATTAATGTTAAGTGACGGGTCCGACGTTAGGTGTTCGGACATAAAAACTGGGTTCGATTTACTATCAAAACTAGGTGTTAAAAACATTATTATAGGTGCGTTTCCCTATTCTGCTTCTCTAAATAATCCAATAATCATTTATATCGTTATAAACAAATTATTGTTTAAGATGACGAGCCGTCATAGTGACGTTTTATTTTTTGACACTAATAATGTTATTAGTGACTACCCACCGACTGACCCCGACAAGCTTGCTAACTTAGCATGAATTATATTAAGTCCGTATTCGAAATCACCCCCCTCCCCCGGCCCTGTTAGGACGACACCTTCAAGCGCGAAATGTGTCTTTAAACTACCTACACCGACAATAGAGAAGCAAAGTAGTCTATCATTCTACATCAAAATATAAATCGCTTCACTGGCAAAATATTAGTTTAGAATTACTCTCTGAAAAGTTAAACTTAGATATTATCTGCTTAACAGAAACCTGGCTAAAAAAAGATTCAATGCAATTTAATGTACATAATTATGCAATAGCCAGCGCCTTCTGCAGAGAATCTGCAGCAGGTGGCGGGTCTCTCATATTAGTGAAAAATAGTTTAAAGTCAAAGAACGCAAAGACCTGTCCAGCCTTTCTGTTGAACGGGTATGCGAGATCGCTTCTGCGGAAACGAACAGTATTTAATTTTATGTATATATAGACCACCAAACTCGAGTATTCCTTTGTTATAAATACTATGGAAGATGTTCTAAGGAAATCAGTAAAACGTAATAAAGCGCTGGTGGTCTGCGGGGACTTTAATATCGATATTTTATCACAATCCGTTGAAAAATACCAGTTTATTTCTGTTTTAAAATCTTTTTATTTAAATTCTTATTTAAAGAACCCACCAGAGTCACAACCACTTCGACCACATGTATTGACAACATTTGCTTAACTTGTAAGTATTTAGAAAAAGCTGTTATCAGTGGAGTACGATCGGATCACAAAGCTCAAACAGTGAAGTTACCTCGGGCTAGGGGCGGTGTTAATCAAACATAGAAATTAGGCCGTTGAACAAACAAAGACTTGACCGTCTCAAAACAAACATCGCGCAAAAAGTAAACATTTACAAGTAAATACTAAAAATCCAAACGAAAATTTCAAAAATATTGTTAAATACTGTATGCGAGGAATACGATAAAACGTGTAGTAAAAAACGTATAAAAATAGGAAACAAACTATCATTCAATGAATGGGCTACACCCGGAATACGTAGGAGTAGGGACGTCTTATATGATCTTTATGATAAGAAATCGTGTACCACTGATGAACGTTTCCACCAGTAGTCAGGGATTATTCAAAATTATTCAAATTATATGTAATAAAGCAAAAGCAGCCCATGTAACTAATAAAATTAAGTCCTCTGATGATAAAATTAAAACAGTTTGGAATTATAAATACTGAAACCGGTCGACGTAAGAACGCGGATGTCTCTATATCATTAAAGATTAATAACGTATTAAAAACGGACGCGGTAAAGTAGCTAACGAGTTTAATACCTACTTCTCTAAAAATCCCCATCGAAACGACAAAAATGTCTCGCGTCTTCCTCAAGTTAGCTGATCGCTCTTAAAACAAAATGTATCCATTCCAACCTTAAGTAATTT
>NC_133475.1:728892-749754 GCF_025370935.1 Choristoneura fumiferana | reverse complement strand
TTACAAATTTTTCGCCAAACTGCTAAGCAATTCGTTGGCGAAGACAGCATGTATATTTAAGTATGTATGCTTTTATCTAATCAAAAATGCTCGGTATGCTCGGTGTATGGTCGGTTTTTATCTATTTAAGTATGCTTATTCTTGTCTAGGAAATAGAACACTCCACAGTTTCCGTGACTTGTCATTTTCGCTAACATCCCGTCAAGAATAAAGGGTATATTTATGAAAAAACACATCTCAAAACTTATTACAGCTGCGTTTTCTCTTATCATTTACGATCTGCCCGGTCTACTCCACGCCTCATCATTGCTTCAAATTCAGTGTAACATCTGTCAACCTTGAGTCGACTGCAAGCCAATTATCCTTTGCTTTATTGTTTCGTCTGATACCGTATTAAATAACTTATAGTAATAGTGGCTATTATACTGGTTCAACCATTTATTAACTTGAACTGAAATCTTTGGAACATAGAGCTTCATTTTGAATGTTGAAAATAGAAGTATTTTTGATGATGAAGAGACTTGTAAACATGTTGAGTGTTGAAAATATTTGGTGCCGTCTGCTGTTAGGTAGCACTGGTCTTAGTTGTTTTTCGAAAACTTTTTTTTGTCCCCCCTTCCCCTTCTTTCCAACACGCGTGTACGTGGATGACCTGTTCGGTATACTCCTGCTACAATGTTCGTTGTGTTTAAGACGTCACCACCATCTCGATTTTTCTTTAGCCATACTTTGAAACTCATGGGTAACTTAATTAGTATAATGACTTAAACTTTCGTGATTTTCACTCTTAGTCAGAATACCACGCACAGGACGCACGCGCACTTGTCTACTCCTGATCACGGCCACTGTAATGTTGCCGAAACTTCGAGGTAAATATTACTCGTGTGTGTTAGCGTGATATTTCTGTGCTATTCCTATGATATTCCTGTGCGTGGTATTTTCACTATGAGCTTTATTAGTATTTAATTCCACAATAACTTAAATACATTTAAGTACTTAGGTACATAAATAATTCTTTAGATATTAATAATGTAAAAAAAAAACAAAAACAACTTGGAAAAAGAATAATGTATTAGGTAATATGATGTCCCTCCTATTGCGGCTCAAAATAACAGTATCATCGACCGAAATAGTCATCAAAGTAGTAAAATTTTAAGTGTTTCGTAAATACCTGAGTTTCATCGCACTCCACTAAGTGGGGTGTTGATTGTCCTTTGTGTGAGATGTGGAAATGACCGTCGCTAACAGTTTCAATGTCCATCATAAATCACTGTTATGTAAGGTAAACGTCCGAGTGCTGCTGTCACCTCTATTGCTAATGACAAGATTAAAGATGCCAACTATTGGGACAGTGACGAGCATTCGTACGTTTACCTTAATAATCAAGATCATGCTTAAATTGTGTGATTTTGATTTGATTGCAAAGAGCGTGTCATGCTTGATTTTAGAATATGACAATTCATTACCGTTGGTATCGTTTTTAGGGTTCCGTACCTAAAGGGTAAAAACGGAAACCCTATTACTAAGACTTCGCTGTCCGTCCGTCCGTCCGTCCGTCCGACCGTCTGTCACCAGGCTGTATCTCATGAACCGTGATAGTTTGAGAGTTAAATTGTTCACAGATTATGTATAATGGTGATTTTCCACCGGCGAGGTGAGACGAGAATTGAAATATGTATGCATTCCCGCGCGCCCGCCACGAGCCGCTGCGGGCCGCCGCGGGCTCCGCCATAAAATTTCAAGTCTCGTCTCGCCTCGTCTCGTGTCGCCTCGCCGGTGGAAAATCACCTTAACTGTGGCCGCTATGACAACATATACTAAAAACAGAATAAAATAAATATTTAAGGGGGGATGCCATACAACAAACGTGATTTTTTTGCCGTTTTTACTAATGGTAGGTACGGAACCCTTCGTGCGCGAGTCCGACTCGCACTTAGGCAGTTTTTTTTTACATTAAAGGGGAAAACGAGCAGGCAGTTCACCTGATGAAAATCAATCACCTCCGCATGGACAACCACAACGTATGTAGATTTACGAATGCATTGCCGGCCCTTTGAGAAAGAGAGAGGTTCGTTTTTTTGAAGATCCCTAAGTTGTACCGGTCTGGAACCACTGGCGCTGCAAGTTTCCAAAGTTTCACCGTGCATTTATCGTAAAAGGCGACTCATGTGAGAATGGCCAGCAGCGCTCTCAACTGCCAACTACTTAATAAATATCAAATATCATGGGACACTTGACACCAATTGACCTAGTCCCAAACTAAGCAAAGCTTGTACTATGGATACTAGGCAACGGATAAACATACTTATGTAGATAAATACATACTTAAATACATATTAAACATCCAAGACCCAAGAACAAACATTCGTAAATATTATTCATAAGTATAAATATCTGCCCCGGCCGGGACCCCAAGCTTCGTAGTCAGGTTCTCTAGCCACTTGGCCATCCGGTCGTCAACACTGCATTCCAGCACTGCGCTGTGGTTGACAATGGGAAACCAACAATAGGTACGGTCCGGCCGAAAGGTTTGGCAGTATTCCGGCAGATACCGAACCTTCGGCCAAAACTTTTAGCCGAAACCTGCCGAGCCAGAACCTGCCGAACCGAAGCCGAAAATTCGGTCAGACACTCCAAATTTGTTTACATCAAAATCTTAATTAAAGGGTTGGAGCCGTCGCGCCGTTATAATACCTGACGGACGGTGGGGCGTTGATTGACGCCAAATACTCATTAATGGGAAATGAGGTATTTGGTTCGCATGAAGAAAATAAGCATAAAATTTTAATAGAAATTAGATACCTAATTTTAATTGGAAATTTTATGTTTCTTATAGTGAAAGTTTTGGACAAAATAAGTTTTTTGTTGACTAATAATTTCGTCTTAGTGCCTAATTCTCTAAAAAAAGTTGAGTACAACGTATTTACCTTTATACTTAATATACTGTTTATGTGTGTGAATTAGTGAAGGAGAAAAGTAATACCGTTATACTTCATGGAAAAGGAACTATGCAATTTTTCGAGATAAACTCTATCCAAATTTCATCTTAATCGATTCAGCGGTCTAAGCGTGAAGAAGAAAAAGACAAACGGACACACTATCGCATTTATAATATTAGTTTGGATACAATATACTATTTTCCGCTGGTCATTGTTTTAACTGTTTGTTTTTATATTTGAAGGACAAATACCTTTACCTATATAGACTTCTTTTTATCTCGGAAAGAGCTTGCGTATACAAACAACTTTTCCGATCACTAAACTGTTTAGTAGATGCAAAAGTAGTATCCCGTACCCTTAGTGTAAGTTTTCGGTTACAAAATACGTCTCGATCGAGTTCGCGTTAAAATCTCAATTTGTATTGAAACACGAACAGCGCCTCTAGCGGAACGTTTGCAATGTTCGTGTTTCCATACAAATTGAGATTTTAACGCGAACGCGATCGAGACGTATTTTGTAACCAAAAACTTACACTAAGGGCACAGACCTACACTCGCAAAAGTTGTTGCGCAAACGTGCCGCTAGGGGCGCTGTTCGTGTTTCCATACAAATTAAGATTTTAACGCAAACGCGATCGAGACCGGCACCAGCCTAACAAAAACAGAAACTGCATCGACTAAAAGTTGTACGTATGTATACTCGGGTCGTAAAAAATACTGGCAACAGTATAATAAAACATTTTAGTTCTGATATTTGGAGTCGAGTCTAGGTTTTCCCCAGTTTCTCCAACGGTCAAATGTTAATTGAAAACATCAGCGACACTCATACTTCCTCTTTGTAAATCTCGCAATTGGACTCGTCCGGTAAAAGCACACAAAAAATAAAAGCTGCAATTCCCAGAATCCTAACATCAAAACACCCAGCAAATTTCCACCTCGGAACAAAATGCTCATTTAAATAGACAAAAGAAGGTGCGTGGCGATGGCGTCGCCTCAATCTGTCACTGCTGTCAGCTGTCACTGTCAACGTCAGTGGCGACACCTCGCGGCCGCCCGCCGTGATTACACCTGGGGTGTTTTTTTGTTACTTTCAGTGATTTTTGTTTGGTGATACTCAGTGAAAGGAAGTGTAATTCGGGCTTGTTTTGAATAAGGGGAGACTGAAAAATGCGAGTTTACTTTGAATTTATTTTAATGGATGGCGGGTTGGTGCTGTTAAGAATGTTGTATAACTAGGTACATTCTATACTTTGTTTGGAATAGGTATTTAACTAAATGTAAACAAACAACGTCAATTGGTGTTTTAAACATTGAAATTCCCCATTAAACTATCTAAATATTTACATTTCTGTATTGAAATACACAAACAAATTTACAATGAGTAATAAAATAACTCTCACTCTTTCTTTTTAATACCTTTCACTGGTTGCAAAACGTAGCTTTATCACATACAATTATTTCATTGTCTCATCGTATTTATCAACTTCATTTAAAGAATTAAGCACATAACAATTACTGAGGTGATTCCGGTGACTTATAAAACGGCTCTTACAGTCTTCCATCAGCTTGTTTGCTTAAAAGAATGATCTTCGTTGGTAATTGTGTTGAGTTGAACAAGTGCCAACATTACCTTTACGGATTTGAATGTTTCTGGCAGTTTTTCATGAGGTATTTGGCGTAGTCTTTAGTTGTGTATTTCTTCCTGAGTCCTAACTTTTTAAACAGATGTAGTGCTTAATACTTAGCTGTGAGTTAGTATGTTAAAAAACACATCTCTCGCATAACATCCTAGCACATTATTGGTGGAAACACGTAGTCAGTTTAGAGATTTAAAAAAAATCATGTTTACAACAGGTCTTTACTTAAATTTTTTAACCTGTGTCTATTATCTTCTAAATTTATAGCAGGCCCAGTGTAATTACAACAATAATACAAATAATTTAATCATAAAAGCGACTAGATTATTATAATTAGCACTATATTTGTTATGATTTATCACCATTTTTCTTTGTAAATTTTTGATTTAATTCAAGAGGGCTATTACTGTACCGTGGCCAATTACTGTATTAATTACTGTATTATGTATGGCTTAAATTAATAGATTTGTTTAACACAAATATAGGCTTACCTTTGACTACAATCACGCCTGATGGTAAACAAAGATGTTGACTAAGATGGACGTTTACCTGATAAATACCCGTTTACCCTAGATTTAAAGACGTCCAAGTAAACAACAAACATAGAGCTTACACGTGTCGCAAACCAGCAAGGTTTTAATTTAAAACTATCTGTGTAAAATGCGACCACAATTGTTGAAAACAACGACAAATCTAGTTCAAAACTAATTTATATTTCGACGTGAATCACCTTGTGGGCACTGCGCCAACATTTTTTGGCACCCGACTTTTTTCAAGCCACATTTCTCAGGTAATCTCTCATAAATTCGGATCTAAGACAACAGCTGGTTAAAACCATTATTATTTAGAACTGATTTGTATGCAAGGAATGCCATTAAACCTGTTTCTGTGAGTGCCGTGAAAATCGTGTCGATGTTCTATATTCCATTCCAGATAGCATTCAACAATTCAAACTTGCTTTTTATTTCTGCAAATCATCTTAAATTTAAAGTAGAATGTTTAAGTCGAGCCGAAGTAGCCTAGTGTTGATTAGAATCCTTTCAAGCAGAAGATTGTGGGTTCAAACCAATGTAAGAATCTATGCCTAGTGGTTGATATATTGTTTTTTTTTCCGATTTTTTACAATTTCGGAATCAAAAGTAGCCTATGTGACTTCCAGCTATCTACATGCCGAATTTCTTCAAAAATTCCGTGTTGCCTCAAAAATTTCTGCGGGAATCCGCTAAAAATTATCTCGTAAATTTCTTGCTGAAAAATCCGCGCACAATTTCATCTTTTTAGTCCTAGCGGTTATAAGTTGTCGCGCTAAGCCAAGGCTACGTTAAATAAGTTTATATAGCCGATAAGTTTCATAAAATTTCAAATTTTGAGCAACTTTTTATTTTAGCGTAATGTACGGGTGAGATGTATGTCATGGGTGACCATGGGTGGCGGTGATTGCGTTCCCCTTGCTCGTTTCCCTCTATCATTTGTAAACAAAATATATATCTGCTATGTATTTCTCTCTCTCTAGTTGTATTGCCAACAAAATAAACATTTAATGTTATCCAATCCTATCTGGAATAAAGCAAGCAAACTGTCAATTATCTGACGTGCCAGTCTGACGTAACGTGTACGTGCTCTTTTCGTTTTTGTGTATAACATTTATTAACAATGCTTTATGATAATAGTGCACCAGTTAATAATGAGTTGGTGTTTTGAAGCTCGCAACTCGAAACGCGTCAATTGATAGGTTGATTATAGATATTTTTGATCTCCTTATTAATCAATTCGTAATATAGGATTTTGGCAAACTGAGAAAATTCCGGCCAAATGAGAGTCCAACTCACGCACCAAGGCTTTTAGATATCTATGAGTACTTATTCAGTGTTAGCAAAACCCGTCTCCTAATCAAAATATACGCAGCGTGGAGTCATTTTAGAGAGAGAGAGAGACATAACAAATGAAAAATTTAGATTTGCCTTCTTTGTTGTGCTAGAGTTACTTGTGCCAAAATTTCAAGTTTCTAGGACAACCGGAAGAAGGCGCCCTGTACGTTTAAAATTTTCATTATATTTGTATATTGTATACTAGTTCAAAATTATACACGATTTTTTTTTTATAAATAAATTGTTTCTGTTTGTTGGCGGCTGATTATCTTGGTATATAATCGAAAATTTTATAAGCACTAGAGCATAAAAAATCATCTTAATGTCGCCAACATCGAGCACTTATACGAAGCTTACAAGCACGAGTACTAAAATATAACTTTATGGCACTGTTGGATCTCCTTTAATATGAAAGATGACTTTAATTTCGTTTCACCCCAACGTCACACATGGCCAGCACGATAACGATAATCTCCGAATCAAGGTAAAAAACTTACCCCTCAGAAAATTGCTCAATCCCCACACACCGGCCAATAACCGGTTATTGGAGCCGTCAGCTAAAAAAGATATCGAATTATGGCCGCCACACGTAGACTAAGGATTAAGGAGGACTTGAACTTTTTTGCAAAATTAAGTTAGGTAAATATTGGTTAGTGATTTGTGATACATATTTTTTGTGTTACGTGAAAGACGGACAAACATACGGACACACATACTTTCGCATTTATAATATTAGTATGGATTTTATTGTTAATCTGATTTAACAAAAAAAAAAACACGTCGAGATTCTTGCAGGATTTTTCTCAACGGAAGCATTTCTTTTGACATTGCATTTATTAGCTTAAGGGCCTGTTACCACTCATTGATAAATTGTACGTGCAGATAAAATGTAATGCCGTCGCTGTTTTCTTGGACTAAACAAGAAGAGACGGCACCACTGATATCTGTCACGAACAGTTTATCAATGAGTGAAGAAACAGGACCTAAATTTAACCTGTCCTCTCCCAGAGGCACAAATTTGTGCCCAAATTCCTTTGATCCTGTTATCCTGGGAGATGACAGATTAATAAAGATTTTGTGTTTGACTTTTGACTTTATTTTTATAAATGTTTTTCTATTGAATCTAGAAAGGACTTGTACCCGTTATAATTATTATAAATCTATGCATTATAAATAATATCACAGATTTTCTATGGTTTCAAGTTTTAATAGCAATATTTACTAATATTTGTAGTAACTCCAATATTTTTTATTAAATATTTTTCACGATATATACAGCCCGGAAATGCAACCAGCCTTCTGGGCACTCTTCCGCAGGGACAAGTCTTGAGGGAATTGTAAATATTGTATATGTGTTGTGTATTGTATTGTATTGTGTGTGTGTGTATTGTATTGTGTGTTATATAGTAAAGTAATTTTTAGGATAGTTTAGTATAAGAACTTGAATTGTAACTTATAATAATGCGTTTGTTTAAATAAAAAAACCAGTAAAAAATATAAAAAAAATAAACAGAACAATGTCAAACTAAATAAAATTTCAAATCATACCAGAACATTAAAAGAAAAAAATTGCATCAAACAAATCCTGACAACAAAAACCACGATTTGCTTCAAAACACATACGGCATACTTTAAAAAGTGATACAAGAGTGGCTCTCTCACTAATTACGACTAATTACGAATAAAGCCAGTGACCAAAAAAAGTGACCAAAAAAATATTTAATCATACAAGTGTTATTTCACGCCATTTCTAGCACAGCACAAGCCCTCTTAACAATTTGTCCCGTGGGCCGCATATTTCCCTGCTCGCTATCGGATCGCATAGCACCGGGTGGGCAGACCCCCTTACTAATGAGCTATTTCTGTAACGCGGTGATTTTCCTAAATCAAAATGTTTTTTTAGTGTTCTATACCTCAAAAGAAAAAAAAACTCATTCGGCTGTCTGTATTTTAAAACCTTTTTTTTTCAGGAACATGTTGAAATATCAAGCTAAAATTAATATCAAACATCAGAATGTTTTAAACTTTCGCGGTCGTTAGTAATTTTATGATTTAAATGCGGGGTTTTGTTCCACGTACCTTGCTTTTAGAGAAGCTCGATATTTCGGCACAGTTGCATGCGCCGTGATCACGAGACGACGAGGACGATGAGAAACATCGAGCTTCTCTGAAATCAAGGTATACGGAACAAAACCGATTATATCACTGGTTCTCCACTTACTTCTGGTTATCCTAGAACCATCTGGATTCTATCGCGCAAAAGAAATTCCGATCATAGCTCTTTCCATAGCTCGTTGCGTGACTGACAGGGAATTCCGACCGCTGGATTCTATCCAAAGAAAAATAGCTCTTTCCATAGCTCGTTGCGTGACTCCGAGCCTCTCCAAGAGGCCAGCAGTCAAAGATCTCAACGTTTATTGGTGGCTAACTGAATACTCCTCTCATCCACTCAAAGGTTGACTAGAGATCTCTACAATAGAGATAAGTTCGCGATTGTATATACAGTCAACCATTTTAACTTCTGGGCCACCATGTCCACCATTCGGTTTGTGCACAAAACAAACAACTTTTTACCCTGGAAAATACAAACTGAAACATGGGTGCACAGAAAATACACATAAAAAGAGACCAATATCGGCTTGACGGACGGACGGACGGACAACAAAGTGATCCTATAAGGGTTCCGTTTTTTCCTTGCGAGGTACGGAACCCTAAAAACACTAACACTGAGGTTAATAATACTCCAACGGCGTAATTGAAATATTTACTGCCACTAGATGTCGCTGGCAACCGCGAAGACACACGACGCGTTAATAGTGCTAGAAATGTACTAAAACATACTTTATTGCATATTCTAACGTGAATTATCAGTTGTAAATCTCATATACCAACGTGTCCCAGATTTTATATTGAATTTGTAAAGAAGTTTTATCAAACAGTGCTTATTTATCTGTTAAATAGTTAGTGAATTAATAGTTAGGTTTTAATAGTCTCAATAAATAATTAAAGATTACGTTTTGTGGCTCTCAAGGCCAATCATAATGCTAATACAATTCACTTTTATTAGCATGCTGGCATGGAAATGCAAAATTTTTTTTTTTTGGTTTACCTCATTGGATTCATATTTGCTCCTATGGTAGCTTTACCTGCCACAAGTGTCCTAACTAACTGTGCCCTATATTACGAAGCTACAAGTTACAAGCGGTAGTCTTTGTTTAAAAGCATGCATTGAAAAGAGACTACCGCTTGTAAATTAAAATTATAGCTTCGTGAAACGGGCCACTGGACGACCAGGAAATCCGAGCAACAAACCGAAAATTTTAATCTCTGTGGCGTTATCCATAAGTGATGACTCCTATTTTGAACATGAAACTACCGTGAGACTCTCTTCGGAGACGAAGACGAAGGGCTACGGATTAGCCCGAAACATGTCGAGCTAAACTCGATTTAAGACGTGAGTTATCCGGGTCAATATATTTAATATGATGACTCCTATGTTCCAATTTAGCTAGCGCAAGAAATGTTGTAGAAGTGGTACATTATTTCTTGCGCCTTTCCTTCTAGAACTAAATCAAATGTAAGAGAGCGGCTGTCCACTTTCACATTAGGTAGGTACACGTTTTATAAAACCCACGAGAAGATAGAAGTTACTTTTTTTGGTTCACTAATGTTTCGCAACTAACGTTTTGCAACCTGATTCATTTCGCAACTTTTCATTTTGCAACTGTTTAATATTTCTGAAACTGTAAATATTTCAGGATTTTATAAAATTAATCTAACCTAATCTAAAGAACCCTTGGAACACGATAAATCCTGAAATATTTACAGTTTTAGAGATTGCGAAATGAAAAGTTGCGAAATGAATCAGGTTGCCAAACGTTAGTTGCGAAATAAACGGAAACCTTTTATTACAAGCTTTTATTTAATTTCACATGTCCCGTTGTCTGTCTGTCTGGCTGTCTGTCTGTCTGTCTGTAATCAAATCTTGCAAGTTAAATTCGACCTACTTGTAGTTGTTGGATTAACTTGAAATTTGGTATACTTAAGTAGGTAAATTGCGTGACAATACAATTATCTGGTAGTAGCATTCTGATAGTCCCGCCAGGATTGTCTCCACAGGACGGAACTCTTCAACGGTTAATGGCAATCGACTTGACATTTGGTATGCAAATGTAGTTTGGGTGACAATACAAGTACAGTCAACAAAAAGTGAAGACAACAAAAAAAACTTATTTTATTGAATCTGACCAGCACCGCCGCGATTTATCTCTATCTCAGCTGGTGCTACCTAAGTGATAGCTGGTTTAATGACAACTAAATTAATGTACTCTGACCTTCAATGGCCGTCAGTTATATTTATTACTAAGACATGCACTGTTGTTGGGTCAATCTTGCAAGTTTATTTTGACCCACTTCCAATGGTCGGATTGACTTGAAATTTTATATTAACCCATTCAGTGCCGTTGGCGCCCAACGGCGTCTTGGTGGACCCTCATATTATGCCGCTGACGCCGATGGGCGTCAAATTCAGCTTTCTCTGAATGCCGCTGACGCCGATGGGCGTCTGTTCTGCAGAAGCGTCGGCATAACGGCAAAGTACGTAATTTGGCGCTCAGCAATGAATGGTAATGTAGTTGAATGACAATGCAAGTACAATCAACAAAAAGTAGTTTTGCTTAGCAACAAGTTTTTTAACTCATCCAAAAAACGACGCTAAAAGTGAATGCCAATCTTTACCAGTCCGCATTATTATAAGAATTCACGCAATATAAAGCCAAGGTATTCTAAAATCGGGCACGGCCATTATTTCTACCTGTCTGCAAAGAAAAATGTAATTCTTATTGAATTTAAATGCTTTTAAAAAAAATGTCACAACCGTGAATGTGCCAAGTCTAAAAATGTTGTAGAAAATGCAATTTAGTTTGACGCCAAGTTGTCAGAGACACCTCGCGCGACGTGGTGTTTTTGATTTGTTTTGGCAAAGTTGGCGCCTACCTATGGACTGGCTAGTGTTGCCCGCTTCTTTATCGATAACTCTAAAAGTGTTCGACGCTGTGCTAAGATTACGAGGCCTAAAAAGAAATAGGACCAACTTTGCCCAGAGTAACAGCTTAGAGGAGGATAGATTAAAATCTGACTTGGGCGGTATGTTGAGAACAGGCCTCAACGGCCATTTTGTTCAGAAAAAATGACTTAGTGCTAAGTTTCCAGCAGCAAATTCTTCTGCCCAATAATGGTCTTTCCTAAAGCACTGGTGAAAAAAAAATAACATGTTAACATCGTAAGACCCAACGACCTAAATTTAGGACATACCTACGTAAAAGCTATTGTCCACTTCACTAATTGACATTAAGTTACAAATTCTAATGATCAAAATTTGACGTGGGTCTTACGAGGTTAAAGAGCCCTGTATTGTACTGTACGGCATACTTACAGAATTAAAGTTTTGACTTTTTAAAATTGAATCTATCGTTATCGATACCCACTACGACACCGACATCCCCCCATCCCTCCCCACTAATGACCACCGCCGCTCACCCAGCCACATCCAGGTGAGACGTCCACACGTCGTTACCACTCATTACCCCCCGGATTTCCGCCGAACTTAGTCGCTAAAACACCGTGTAATTTGTACAGATAACGAAGAGGTAAAGAAATATGAATCTGGAAATAGAAGTCTATTTCGAACGCGAGATTTTTTTAATTATGTTGTTTGTTTGATTTATAGCGGGTTATCTTTTTGTGTGTAGTTTTACGAATGTTGTTTAGAAATAATTTATCAGTTTGAAGGTTGTTTTAAGAGGTTTTGAACGGTTATATGGTGAAGGCTCTTTAGCCTCATCTACAGTTACCATTACGTGAGATGGGAGCGCCTAAGTTCGAAAACTCCTCGCAAGTCATACCGTAATTTTTGTCCGAATCATCTTTTGTCATATTTTTTTCCCCCACTGATCCTTACATTTTTCTCAAATTTTTTATGGTCATCCTATAAAAAACTATAAGTTAGGTTAGGTTTGTTTTATAACAGTTCTGAACAATTATATCATTCAGAGAAAAAAATCTTATGACAAACGATCATTCTGAGAAACATTACATTCGGACTTTCAATAAGGATGCATGCGAGCCGATATATAGACGTCCACGTGAGATAGAGATAAATAATTAAAATAAAATAAACAATAATCATAATTTCTATTATTTCAAGCCACATCTACACTTTTAGGTACTATCAAAGTTTTTTTACCAAAGTTAATTACCATACGTAACACGTTGTCTTATCTTAGCAAGGGACTAGTTTTAATATTTGATATTGTAGTGACTATAAAAATAGGTCCACGTTATATTATGTTAATTCTAACTAGATATTACGGTTCTTAAGATACAGATCTGTGACAGACAACCAGACGACAAAAAAACAGACGGACAGCAAAGCGACAGTGCGGGTTCTATTTATCACACTTCGAATACCAGAACCATAAAAACTAATAGAAGCGCTAATTACGTATAATTTATTAGTCACTCATTGGCTAGAATGAAAAACAAACTAGTGCGGTTACATACAAAATGAAACTAACGTTAGGTACCTACATCATGTTCTACGAAAACATTATCTATTTTAACTCCCTCTTTATTTTTATCACACACGCCATCTTCCATCCAGATACTACACAATATCTCTACAGATAATAAACAGTAGCTGACCAACCATACTGCTTAAAGCCATAATATATCATTAGTGATTTAATACACCTGCTACACAGGTAGATCCCGCCTTAACATCGACCCGCCAGGTGCGCGGCGCGCTGATTGGTCGAGAGCTAAGGTGAGACAGGTGTCTTGGCGCGAACGACCAATAGGAAGACGCCGTGCCTTAGAATACATAAGGTGCAGTTTTCTTTTAAGATACAATTTAATACACTATCTACCTGCAACCTAAATCAACATATCCGTGGCAACTTTATTGGATAATGTTTAAAATAACATGCTTTTGATTTACCTAAACTTTACTAGCGATTCGTCGCGACTTTGCGCAGGTACAGTTTCCAAGATAAAAGCTTTTAAATCAAAGGTACTTCACATTCTTTAGCTCCATTTCCCAAAAACTACATCCGCGCGTCGGTAGTATATTTATCATATAGGTATATAAACCTTCCGTAAAAAAATATCTTGCCTACTGCTAGTGAACAACGCAATTAAATCTGTCGTTTAGTTGAAAAAAAGCTAAGTGTACAGACGTCACGAAGTGACTTTTTTATACTAGGTATACCTATAATAAAAATAAAGGAAATTCTAGGAATGTAGATGTAATTTAAAGTAGACCTAACGGCTTCTTGGCGCGATAGAATCCGGAATACGGAAATTCATCGAAGAACTAAAGTCACCGACATACGAGTAGCTGGAAAAAATATGCAAGTTGAAGTGGCAATGGGCAGGCCACATCGTCACAGACTACCTACTAAGAGCACATCGCTCGGAGAACAGATAACCGTTGGGGGAGAAAAGTAAAAAAGACCACGAACCGGAAGACGAAGCGTTGGCAGGCCTCCCACCAAGTGGACTGACGACATCGTGAGGTTGCGGGAAACCGATGGATGCAAGTGGCGAGTTGTCGTAATTGTGGCGTTCAGCTGTGGAAGTCTTCCGGCTGATGATGACCCAACGGTAACGGTAACGGACCACACAATATTCAGTATTAAGTACATTCCTTTTTTATTTTCAAACAAATGTTGTAAAAAACATTTTTTACAAACACTAAATCCTCACTAAATTTCGAGCAAAACGAACACGAAACAAACCATAAATTAATTCAACCGAGCAAACTTAATATTCAATAATTACACGCCGTATTGGACATTATTTATGTTCCGGTATTTATCTTTAACAGTCTAGGGCTAATAAAATATAAAGTTCAAAGGAGTCTTCGGACTTGAGTGCTTGTTCAGGAGCACTAAATTGTCATGCCGCCGTAGGTGACGGTAGATGATGCTTAGAGCACTAAAACAACTGGAGACAGCACGACAAACCCTCTTACCAAAAGTATATAATTATTTATCAAGAGGTAATCATATGTAACTATATATACTCATTAATTGCAGATGTTTCATTGTTAATGATCGAAAAATATACTACCCAAAGAAAATAGAGACCGTGTGAAATTTGATTGGTACCACGAAAATATTAATAGGTAGA
Source organism: Choristoneura fumiferana (assembly GCF_025370935.1). Lineage (NCBI taxonomy): Eukaryota > Metazoa > Arthropoda > Insecta > Lepidoptera > Tortricidae > Choristoneura > Choristoneura fumiferana. The sequence continues at coordinate 735,121 of NC_133475.1, read as the reverse complement.
TACCTAAATAGAATTATTTATACCATTCTATACCTATAAAAAGATTTATTAATACAACATAAATCAATAGTGTTCATTCCTTTAAATGAAGTTAGATAAAAACGTATTTTTGATTTCATTTTACCTACCGATGAAACTCAATTGGCCCTTTTTTGACTACTTACATAATACCTAATTACTAGTATAAATAGTGTATTTACACCTTTTCCTGTGGGCATGACATTATCTCGTTCCCATTTAGATAAAATTTTAGTTTTATCAGACTCTTAAAAGGAAATTTACAATTTTACTGTATATTTTTTCTACACCATTTAGGTAGTAATTATGCAATTTATAAATAATTTATTGAATCAGGCAGGCGTTGCGGAAGTCCATATCAATGAAATGAACTGACACAATTACTTTACTCACCCGCGAACCGTGACAGGTCGCGGGTGAGTAAAGTAAGTTTTTCAATTCGTTTATGTCATTTATGTTACCTAATTATAATTACAAATAACTTTTTCATTTTTCCCCTAATCCTGCTTATATCCACGTAACTTTATAATACAAATGACTGTAACGCCTCTGGTTGGTTTAATGCTCCAAGAGCACTAGTAGAGCAGTAGCTATATTGTACGCAGAGCCACCGCACTTCTTGGTATACCTTAAGAAATCACGATGGGTATTTTGCACTGGCACGTTGCGTTAAGTTTTGTAGTTGGAACTACTTGGAACGAAGGAAGCAATGGTCTAATGTTGTTGTACAAGGTTAAGGAAAACAAACTGACCAATCACAGTTTAACGTTGTATTGATTACCAGACAACGCATCTCTTCAAGATGGATTGATAACCTGATGATTGATTGATGATTTAAGTTTGAGACCTGTACGAGATCCACCAAAACACATAGTGAATATAAATTAGGCCTCACTCAATGTAATGTTGCGGTAAGCACATTTATCTCGAATGCCAGCGGAAAGTGGTTTACAAAGAAACATGCAAACAGGAATAATCTGTGGCAACACTTGGTCAGTTTAACTGTATTTGAAGGGTGGCCCTTATTTCGCACAACATTAATTGTCCTAATGTATTCGGATAACAGATTTGTCATAGCATAATTGTGCATAACATCGAACTTGCATAATTATAAAAGAGGATAACACTTATCTAGCACAATAATGAATCCACATAATTAATAAATGCATAACATTATTAACTATAATTTTGATTGTTATAAAATGAATTCGCATGATTTTGTCAAGCGAATGAATTAGCTTGGACAGGGCAAAACCGACGCGCTTAGGTAAGGTTTAGAAGGCTATGGCGGGAGCAAAGCGTCGAGTAGCTCCCGCCTTAGCCTTCGATGTTAGGTATTGTTTATAACAGCCCGATAATAGATATTTTCACATAATAGTTCACTTCTCAGATCTAAATGAGTACCTAATAGAACAATGTGAACAATTAAAACAATCATTTTATGTTTATACCTATTGTTTAATACTTATGCAAAGTAATATTATGCTTATTCAATTTATGCCAAATTATCGTTATGCCAATCCACATTATGTGCATTAAAATGATGCGTATTCAGTTATGCGAATTAATGTTATCCATTCTATTATTCCATTATTGAAGATGGCTTAATACTTACTAAATAGAACGGATTTAACTTTTAATAGATTAAATAAAATCAGTTTTAATGAATGGGGTCATTTCTGTAAGTTAAAAGTCAATCACCAATTAATGATCAAAGAAAATAAAAAGATGTTAACAAATTTGACTGATAATTCCAAAATGTAGATAAGTTATTTTTTGTACACAATTTAAAAGCAAAAAGTAAGTTTATTTGTACCCCTGGTGGGACTCGAACCCACAATCCCCGGCTTAGGAGGCCGATGCCTTATCCATTAGGCCACAGGGGCGCCACGAGTGCAGCTCGAAATTATGCTGTAGCCTCTCTAATGCTTACGTTTACGCTGGTTGCATTCATAGTAACGTTGGGAAGTAGTCTTGTGGCGTGATCGCTCACTTGTATTGTATAATCATACTAACTATGCAAATTAACTATGTATTTTAATGACAGTCGCATTGACAACTACATAATGATATAAACATGCTTTACTAGAATGCTTTGTAAAATCTATCTATATAAATAAAATATGAAACGTAAAATGTCTTGCTAAGCGCAAAACTCGGGAACGGCTGGACCGATTTCACTAATTATTTTTTCGTAATTGTCTGGAGAAGGTTTTTATGGAAGAAAACTTATAAAAATGACAACGGGGGCGAAGCCGCGGGCAACGGCTAGTTCATAATATAAATTAATTTGCTATCAATTTTACAGTTAAAATTGAACTAAATTCTGGAATCGGCGGAGTAACTTGTAAAAATCCCCCAAACCGTGATCGGTGGGGTAAAAATAAACACGTGTCTCACTTCCCCCGTGGGGATACGGATTGCCTTTTTATTTACCTATTTCCCGCAAGTGCCCCGTTTTGTATGTTAATCCGAAGAATCTTAGCGGCAGGGGACGTAATGAATTAAAAAAACGTCTGGAGGAGTATTTTATTGGGTAATTTTAAGGTCTTTATGGTGTCGTTGTCATTAATTTGACGGTAAGATGCGTTGATTGAGTTTTAAAATGATTAAATTCGGGGGAAAGGAAGATAATGCATTTCTTACAGGACTTTCTTTTTTGTAAACTGACAGGACAGGCTTTGACTGTAGAAGAATTAAAAAAACCGGGCAAGTGCGAGTCAGACTCGCGCACCGAGGGTTCCGTACACATTTATAGGTATGTAAGTAAACGGGAATCGTGTCTTGAAGATATTTCTCGCTTTTTCCGAGTGATTTAATACAATAATGATTTAATGTATTATCTCTTCTCTTGTTTTGTTTTTGCTTAATTACTAATACTATGGAGACTCTGTTTGTCCGAAATAAAGAATTTGAATTTAATACATCCAGTGTATGCAGAACCCTACTCTTAAGCAAAATGTACGCAGTGTGGGGTCAAATTATATTGGTCATTGCTATTTACAGACAGAAAAAAATCGTGATTTTCAGACTTTTCTAGTTGGTTGTGTTATTATAGTTACCTTCATACCAAATTTTAAGATTCTGAGTTCACGGGAAGTACCCTGTAGGTTTTGATTCCCTTGCGAGTTTCGAAAATTTGCAGATTTGCAAATTTGCAGCATTAACGGCTGCATCTTCTGATTGCGTTGGCTTAGAAGTTTGATTTTTCACAGCTCCAAGGGACAGTAGACCTCAGTATTTGATATAAATTTCAGCTTGATACCTCCAAGCGTTCCCGAGAAAAAGGGTCTTGACCGACAGACAGACAGACAGACGGACAAAAAGTGATCCTATAAGGGTTCCGTTTTTTCCTTTTGAGGTACGGAACCCTAATAAAACTGAGGCCTTATTGTTTAACGTACTTGGAGTCACAATCGTTTTCACCACTTCTTTCTGTCACACAATATAAGACGAGGGTAGAAAGAGATGGAGAATGATCGCGAATGTTATGCCGAGTTTAGACTTGCAAGAAAAATCGTTCAAGTTGCATTACATTGCGGCGCTCGATTGCCCACTACAAACTCGTTGGCTTTACGGCCTCGCAATGTAATGTAACTTGCACGACTTTTCTTGCAATTCTAAACTCGGCTCTAGCTCGTCAGACAGTACAGCCTCAGGCTAGCGACTTTATTATTGCATCTCTACATTCCACTCTACTACGTTCATCATCATCATAATGTCAGAGGAAATACGTCCACTGCTGGTCATAGGCCTGCCCCAAGGCTCTCCACTCAGACCGGTCTTGTGCTTTCCGCATCCACCGTGATCAGGTCGTCGCTCCATCTTGTTGGAGGCCTATCGACACAGCTCGTCTTCGTATCTGATATCATTATGTCAATGCGACGTCTAAAATTTGTACATAGTTCATTGATACAGACCTCGGGAAAGTAACGTCTGAGTTAAAATATCTTGTTGTTAAAAAAACAAGTTTTTTCGTGCGTCTGTTTTTTTTTGGTAGGTATATTTTGTTAACTGTATGTAACTTCATTGTCATTATCTGAGCACTAGTAGGTTATTTTCAACTTTTTTTTTTTATTCGACCGGATGGCAAACAAGCAAGTGGGTCTCCTGATGGTAAGAGATCACCACCGCCCATAAATATCTGCAACACCAGGGGTATTGCAGATGCGTTGCCAACCTAGAGGCCTAAGATAGGACACCTCAAGTGCCAGTAATTTCACCGGCTGTCTTACTCTTCACGCGGAAACACAACAGTGCAAGCACCGCTGCTTCACGGCAGGATTAGCGAGCAGGATGGTGGTACCAATCCGGGCGGACCTTGCACAAGGGTCCTACCACCTGCACTAAGATTTGACTCCCACAAACATAACAGTCAGATAAAAGTAAAAAAAGAACTACTTAACTGTAATTATGACGTACAGTTTTTTTTTCATAGCATGCCTCACCTCACCTTATTTCGTAAGAATAAACGCATTCAGCAGCAAACTAAACACTAACATTTCGTACACACTGACATTATGTAAATATTTATAGTGTCCACATGTTTTGTCTAAGTCGGTTGCTACAATTATGAAAAAACCCGTCAAATCCGTTCACGAATAGTACACGCTGGGTTCTGTACATAATCCTATCCTATACTAATATTATTTGGTCTGGCTCCCGAGCGTTTGGCCCGCCCGTTCCAGTGTGTTATGAATATTGATGCTTACGATAACTATTTGCGTCAACTTCTGATACAAGTAGTTTCTCTTTTAAGTGAAGTATTCATCCTTATATTAGTAGAAATGGGCCTTCGTTTGTATGCATCAATATTCATAACACTGGAACGGGCGGGCAAACCGCTTGTGAGCCACACCCATAAATGTGAAAGTTTGTGAAGATGTTTGGATGTTTGTTACTCAATCACGTCTAAATCGCTGAACCGATTTAGATGAAATTCAGTATACAGATAGTTTGAGTCCCAGGGAAGGACATAGAACAGTTTTTATCCCGGAAAATTGCAAAACTGCCGGAGTAACATAAAGTATGTAATATTTTAAAATGGTATCCACAAAGAAAATTATGGAAGGGGATTTTATTTTTTATTGTAACAATGTGAGGTTCAAATGAAAGCTATAATAAGCCCATTCCAAATATACAGTCAATAGTCACATGGTATTATTTATTTCCGTTCTGAGATTTTACCCATTTTATGTATTTGTTGTAAAATTAATTAGTTTCATTCTCCGTTGATCCACGGAACTCTAGAAACTATTTCTGTATTGATTTATCCCGAGCACCTCTCCCGGACCGAATTAATTGTTTATTTTTAATTCCTCGCACATGACGCTGTTTTGAAATTTTTATTACCTTAATTACAGTCACATTAGTCTATTAATTCAATAAATATTTTTATTGCGCCAATTAATTACTGGATCAGCCGAATGAGTTTTTGGAACATGTTTTTATTCGATAAAATAGTTTTTCTACAAGCTTTAAACTTTTGGTACTGAACCCGGTTTTAGGCTGCATTTCTACTAGTCTAAGATGCGTTTAAGAACGACCGTTACCGAACTGGTTAATGGATGCAACGTACCTATTTTATATTGAATTTAATATGTCAGTAAATATATTGCATATGGGTTGTCTAAAAAATTTAAGTCCAGGATATGATTAATTAATAATAAAAAAATATACGGTTTGGTTAAGAGACAAATTCCATACCAATCGAAAGTATAAAGTGAAGTGAAGTCCATAGAATATGCAAACGTTAGGTTGCCTATTTTTTTTTCCGTCACAGGAGAGGGTAGGCAGGTATAAACAGGTAAATCGATACTAGTAACTTGCACAGGTCTGGTTAATGAATGAAAGTTAAATGAAAATAAAAATTATTTCATTACGAACACGGTGGAATAGGATTGTCTGCGAAAAATCAGTCTTGAATTCCGGTTGTCGAATTTTAAAAAGTGAAATATTTATTGAATCAGGCGTTACTTTGCAGTGAAATACTTTGAAGTGAAATATTGCTGCGAGTGAATATGTGTCGATAATTAGTCTTCTTCTTTTTTGTCGTGTCGCTCTTGGCAGAGCGGTCGTGGTCACATTGAGGCGTCGGTGGTAGAGGCGGACACAGCTCTCCGTACGATCTCCGCCATACCCTTCTGTTGGCACTGTCTGGCACAGTCAGATACGCCGTTTCCTACAGCGGCCTTCACTTGGTCAGTCCAGC